>NW_027331356.1:50327-99909 GCF_022965805.1 Primulina eburnea
GCTAAACTTTGCTCAATATTGTTGTAATCTACTACTTGTCATCCTCAAACGGATGGACAAACTAAAGTTGTAAATAGAACTTTGGGAACACTTTTGCGTGCTATTCTTAAAAAGAACTTGGATTGACATTTCTATGGACTTTATTTTGGGGTTGCCTAGGACTAAAAGGGAGGGCTTCTATTTTTGGATTACTTTCATGGGCTAAACTTTGCTCAATATGTTGTAATCTACTACTTGTCATCCTCAAACGGATGGAAAAACTGAAGTTGTCAATAGAACTTATATGGGCTAAACTTTGCTCAATATTGTTGTAATCTACTACTTGTCATCCTCAAACGGATGGACAAACTGAAGTTGTAAATAGAATTTTGGGAACACTTTTGCGTGCTATTCTTAAAAGAACTTGGATTGACATTTCTATGCACTTTATTTTGGGGTTGCCTAGGACTAAGAAGGGGGGGATCTATTTTTGGATTACTTTATGGGCTAAACTTTCCTCAATATTGTTGTAATCTACTCCTTGTCATCCTCAAACAGATGGACAAACTGAAGTTGTCAATAGAACTTTGGGAACACTTTGCTGCTATTCTTAAATAAGGGGAGGGATCCTATTTTCAGATTACTTTATGGCTAAACTTTGCTCAATATTGTTGTAATCTACTACTTGTCATCCCCAAACGGATGGACAAACTGAAGTTGTAATAAACTTTGGGAACACTTTGCGTGCTATTCTTAAAAGAACTTGGATTGACATTTCTATGCACTTTATTTTGGGGTTGCCTAGGACTAAGAAGGGAGGGATTTTTTTTGGATTACTTTATGGGCTAAATTTTGCTCATATTGTTGTAATCTACTACTTGTCATCCTCAAACGGATGGACAAACTGAAGTTGTAAATAGAACTTTGGGAACACTTTTGCGTGCTATTCTTAAAAAGAACTTGGATTGACATTTCTATGGACTTTATTTGGGGTTGCCTAGGACTAAGAAGGGGAGGATTCTATTTTGGATTACTTTATGGGCTAAACTTTGCTCAATATTGTTTGTAATCTACTACTTGTCATCCTCAAACGGATGGACAAACTGAAGTTGTAAAGTAAACTTTGGGAACACTTTTGCGTGCTATTCTTAAAAACTTGGATGACATTTCTATGGACTTTATTTTGGGGTTGCCTAGGACTAAGAAGGGGAGGATTCTATTTTGGATTACTTTTGGGCTAAACTTTGCTCATATTTGTAATCTACTACTTGTCATCCTCAAACGGATGGACAAACGGAAGTGTGTAAATGACCTTTATGGCTAAAATAAAGCTTGCTCAATATTGTTGTAATCTATATTACTACTTGTCATCCTCAAACGATGGACAAACGAAGTTGTAATAGAACTTGGGAACACTTTTGCGTGCTATTCTAAAAGAACTTGGATTGACATTTCTATGCACTTTTTTTTGGGGTTGCCTAGGACTAAGAAGGGGAGGTTCTATTTTTGGATTACTTTATGGGCTAAACTTTGCTCAATATTGTTGTAATCTACTACTTGTCATCCTCAAACGGATGACAAATAAGTTGTAAATAGAACTTATATGGGCTAAACTTTTGCCTCATATTGTTGTAATCTACTACTTGTCATCCCCAAACGGATGGACAAACTGAAGTTGTAAATAGAACTTTGGGAACACTTTGCGTGCTATTCTTAAAAGAACTTGGATTGACATTTCTATGCACTTTATTTTGGGGTTGCCTAGGACTAAGAAGGGAGGGATTCTATTTTTGGATTACTTTATGGGCTAAACTTTCCATATTGTTGTAATCTACTACTTGTCATCCTCAAACGGATGGACAAACTGAAGTTGTAATAGAACTTTGGGAACACTTTTGCGTGCTATTCTTAAAAAGAACTTGGATTGACATTTCTATGGACTTATTTTGGGGTTGCCTAGGACTAAGAAGGGGAGGGATTCTATTTTTGGATTACTTTATGGGCTAAACTTTGCTCAATATGTTGTTTATCTACTACTTGTCATCCTCAAACGGATGGACAAACTGAAGTTGTAAATAGAACTTTGGGAACACTTTTGGTGCTATTCTTAAAAGAACTTGGATTGACATTTCTATGGACTTTATTTTGGGGTTGCCTAGGACTAAGAAGGGAGGAATTCTATTTTTGGATTACTTTATGGGCTAAACTTTGCTCATATGTTGTAATCTACTACTTGTCATCCTCAAACGGATGGACAAACTGAAGTTGTAAATAGAACTTTGGGAACACTTTTGCGTGCTATTCTTAAAAGAACTTGGATTGACATTTCTATGGACTTTATTTTGGGGTTGCCTAGGACTAAGAAGGGGAGGGATTCTATTTTTGGATTACTTTATGGGTAAACTTTGCTATATTGTTGTAATCTACTACTTGTCATCCTCAAACGGATGGACAAACTGAAGTTGTAAATAGAACTTTGGGAACACTTTTGCGTGCTATTCTTAAAAGAACTTGGATGACATTTCTGGACTTTATTTTGGGGTTGCCTAGGACTAAGAAGGAGGGATTCTATTTTTGGATTACTTTATGGGCTAAACTTTGCCATATGTTTGTTAATCTACTACTTTTGTCTATTTCTTTATGATTATATTGCATATGTATTGATATGTACTAATGCATTCTTTATGAGTATCTATGATTGATTAGCATGGAGATATGCTATAACCTATTGGGTTTGTTGTACTGTAGTATTGTTTTCCTTGATTGTTGAGGAAAATGATGATATCTAAGAGTTTTATGATAGATATATACTACAGTAAGATAAGAATGAGACGGAGTTAGATTGGGCTGTACTTGTGTATGTTGATCTGATTTGATTGCAAATTGATATTAAGATGATAAACAAGTACAGAGATATAGTAGAAATTGTTCCAGAATTAGTAAGATTCAGACCCGATCTGGCTGATAAACGGAGATTTTCCGATAAGGATTCTAGATTCAGAATTCCTTTAATAGATGCATTGTTTATGACTCGATGAATACAGAAAGGAACGGATAGTATCCTTATGTATTCAGTAGACCCACTGAAATCGAGTCTAGCAACTACAGATTTGATAGTGACGTAAGGGTTGATTGATATTTGCCTAGATAAGATTTCAGATATGTTTGATATCAGAAAGGTAGATTTCAGAATTGAATCGATACCAGGTAATGGTTATATACTAGAATTCAGTACAGAATGAGACAGAAAGAATGTGAAGAATAATAGAAGAGTACAGATTGCTAACTCTTAGGTTCAGGGATATTCTGATGATTTTATGCTTATTATATCTATGATATTTGATATGTTAGCAGTATCTGATTGGTTGAATTGAATATTTGAAGATTTTATTGAATATTCAGATAACCGTGATTATTGTATACAGAAATTGGTCAGGTATGAATCATAATTGAAACAGATTGTATTCAGCATATGTGATATCTGCAGTTTGTATAACGATTGATTTGCACAGTTGAGACAGAAATCAGCGACTGTAAACGACACAGATATCAGATATATCAGAATTAGCAGAAATATCAGAAAGTCAGAATTACTGAGTTTTGCAGATTTTCTTATTCTCTTATTATGTTATATCTGCTTGTGTATTTTTATTGGTTTAAATCAGTATTTGAGACATCTTATATTGTTTGGGAGCATATTCTATTTGCAGATGAGATATGGCAGATGATTTGGGCACTGTGAAGATTGATCCGTAGTCAGAATTATCAGTATTGCCAGCAGTTGTTGTTTTATGAGTTTTCTTAAACTCACTAGATCTGTATAGGTTGCTTTTATCTCGAATCTGATTGATATTACTATGGTTTGCATGTATATTTGATACAGAATATTGTAAACAGTTGAGAATTGCAACAGTTCAGAAATGTGATATCAGAATGTTTCAGAATTGTATAACAGAATTTGATATCTGTAATCAGAGCCGAATACCAGGTAGGTATTTCTTCTTTATTTTATATTATTAACTGAATGTTTATACAGAATAGTTCGAATCTGAAAGCACAGATAGTGTCAGAAATGCACAGTAGTGGATTCAGTTTTCATCCTGATGTTTGATAAGGTATGATATTCGAACAGATAGTTGTGATATAAACAGAATAAATCAGTTATGGCAGAATTTGTACCGAAATGTTGGCAGAAATTGTACTGATATGTCTGAATTGCTAACAGAAGAGGACAGAAAGATAAGAATCAGAAGATTATTACAGATTTTGTATATTTCTGAATAGAAATGGGAGTACATTTCTATGGCTTTCGTAATGAAATTACCGTCATTTTCTTTAGATTGAGATATGATATGATTATGATTGAAAGATTACTCAATCTATATCTATCAGTTTGTACCAGATTACGTACCAACAGAACTAAATGACATAGATCGATGTCAAAGAAATGTTCAGATAGAACAAAACATTTAAGTAGATTATATCATATTGTGATTATGATTGAGTTTGTACTTATTATAGAAGATATCATGAGCTCTCTCTCGCAGATTTTTCACAGATTGACAGATAGTCAGAGGATATTATCCAGATATTGGAAGATATAGGCAGAACTTTAATACTGGATGTTAGTACTCAGTATTACGATTTATTGTCACTGTATGATTTACTGTATGACAATAGTTATCAAGATAGTTCAGAATGGACAGATTTAAGACAACCAACGTCGGATGATGACGATTGGTATTGGAAAATGAAGATAGAAATTATCTTTGATTGGGATAAACAAATGGGATAACAACTACTGGTATTGCTTTGTTATGAACTGTGATGGGTCTATACGGATGTTGTATAACCAACAGGGCAAGATTGATTTTGTCAGAGTTAGTTTAAGAAGTATTAGGATAGTATACTTTATGAAGTCTTATTCCAGATTTGAAATCAGAAATTGATACAAGAAAGAGATTTCAGAATGGATTCATTAAGATGAGAGTTTGATTTAAACTCTGTTATACATTTCTTCTGTTATATATGAAGTGATTGTTTTGCGAGTTCGAGGACGAACTCAGATCTAAGAGGGGAGAAATGTAAGGCCCGAGATAATAAAGATGATATTATTTTAATCCGAGAATATGTAATTGGAAACTTTTGGAGTGTTGAATTATATTCCAAGATGTTTGCAATTATTTAGGATTGAAATGGAATTATTTAGGATTGAATTGAATTTAAAAGATTGAGCGGGGGCCAATTTGCAATTAGTGAAAAGTTGAGGGACTAAAGTGCAAATATGGAAAATTGAGTGGGACACTTGTCTTGGTCACCCCATTAACGTGTCATCATTCACTTAAAATTCAGAATTTGCATGAGGGAAAAACCGAAAGCTTCCATAGAAATCCCTCAAGCTTTTATTTTCTTTAAAACTTCGATTTGGCAAGATCCGTCTGTCAGAATTTGAATCCGAACATAGTACCGTGCTCCACTCGTCAAGAGCTACACAAGGACGTAAGTTTTATTACGTTGAGACAAGATTTGATTTTATGATGTTGTCAGAATTGAATAGAATTCAGATATGGTGTTTATACTACCGTAGATATTATAGAATTGAAGTCAGATTTAGAAACAGACTGTTTATGGAATTTTTATGATTTTCATAAATGATTTGATTTAGATTTGATATCAGAATTGTGTTATTATTGATTCAGAGTGTACAGATATTGAGATTATAAATTGTACTGAGATTGATTATGAGTTCTGGTATTATATTTGTGATGTTGAGACTGACGGGATTACAAGACTGGGTTATTATGCCATTGAAACATCAGTTGAATTAGATTGATCAGATTCAGATATGATTTAGATTATACCCTGATGTTGTTGATATGAATCAGATGGTATTTTGTTCCGATATTGATCAGATTATGTACTGAGTTGAGTAGTGATCAGAACAGATTGTGAATACAGATTGTGAATTGAATTATACATTGATACAGTATATTTGTTATTGTCATTTCAGATCGGATATGAGCAGACCGGACTTCGAGACTTCGTCTTCCTCAGACGGGGAAGATAAAGGTATAATTCATGTGATATCTGGGAAGATATAACTCAAATCAGATCTCATTTGAGTTTCCCAAACAAATCACATACTAGACTATTATTTATGTTTTGATATGATTGTTTATAGATTTGTTTATAGAACTTGTACACAAATCTTGCTATGCTTTGTTTACAGATCTTGTGGCATTGCATTAGAATGATTATGTTTGTTTACAGATTGTGTATTCATGCATTAAGATAGGACAGTCTGGAGATCAGGCAGACTTCTAGATGTTCGGCGATATCTCAGCTTAGGGGAAGATCACCGCCCCTTTGTAGATGTGGATACAGATCAGGCCGAAGTCTAGGAATAAGACGTACAGCACCTCGATTGGTAGGGTAGGTGACAGATAGTGACGTCTTATTCACACCGGGATCCCTAGAGTTATAGATCGAGTCAAGTCTAGACATGATTTGATTAGAACTGCATGCTTATATGGATGTGGCTCCTAGATCGTGGGACCCATCATTACTGCTTTCAGTTGGGTTAGCATGTTTTATGATTAAGATTGTTTATATGCATGTTTATCTGATTTGAGTTGCATGCTACATTTGATTAATTTCATAGATTATGAAATAGATTGTTTTTATACGTGATAGCATGTTTTATAAATTAGTTTGTTTATATACATGCTTACCATGTTTTATACTGGGATTTATTCTCACCGGAGTTATCCGGCTGTTGTCTTGTTTTGTATGTGTGCATGACAACAGATGGGGCTGGATCAGGGTCGAGATGACGATGAGAGAAGACGAGTTAGCGTGGTGATTCCGGACTTGTAGCAGACTTAGTTTATTACTTGAATTTAGTAATTGAACCTTAGACTTAGGTTGTACAGTATTGTACTTTTCTACTGAACTGTAGTTTTTATACAGAGATGTATATTGTTTATATTCCATTACCTTCCGCAGTTACATTTTAAAAAGAAAAATTTTTAGACCCTGTTTTATCTTAATTGATAATTGAATCCCGAAGATGATTAATAAGACAGATCAGCGTCCGGGTCCCCACAATAGAAATGTCAGTCTAAGTTCTTTTAAGAATAGCACGCAAAAGTGTTCCCAAAGTTCTATTTACAACTTCAGTTTGTCCATCCGTTTGAGGATGACAAGTAGTAGATTACAACAACTATGGAGCAAAGTTTAGCCCATAAAGTAATCCAAAAATAGAATTCCTCCCCTTCTTAGTCCTAGGCAACCCCAAAATAAAGTCCATAGAAATGTCAATCCAAGTTCTTTTTAAGAATAGCACGCAAAAGTGGTCCCAAAGTTCTATTGACAACTTCAATTTGTCCATCCGTTTGAGGATGACAATGAGTAGATTACAACAATATTGAGCAAAGTTTAGCCCATAAAGTAATCCAAAAATAGAATCCCTCCCCTTCTTAGTCCTAGGCAACCCCAAAATAAAGTGCATAGAAATGTTAATCCAAGTTCATTTAAGAATAGCACGCACAAGTGTTCCCAAAGTTCTATTTACAACTTCAGTTTGTCCATCCGTTTGAGGATGACAAGTAGTAGATTACAACAATATTGAGCAAAGATTAGCCCATAAAGTAATCCAAAAATAAAATCCCTCACCTTCTTAGTCCTAGGCAACCCCAAAATAAAGTCCACAGAAATGTCAGTCCAAGTTCTTTTAAGAATAGCACGCAAAAGTGTTCCCAAAGTTCTATTTACAACTTCAGTTTGTCCATCCGTTTGAGGATGACAAGTAGTAGATTACAACAATATGGAGCAAAGTTTAGCTCATAAAGTAATCCAAAAATAGAATCCCTCCCCTTCTTAGTCCTAGGCAACCTCAAAATAAAGTGCATAGAAATGTTAATCCAAGTTCTTTTAAGAATAACACGCACAAGTGTTCCCAAAGTTCTATTTACAACTTCAGTTTGTCCATCCGTTTGAGGATGACAAGTAGTAGATTACAACAATATTGAGCAAAGTTTAGCCCATAAAGTAATTCAAAAATAGAATCCCTCAACTTCTTAGTCCTAGGCAACCCCAAAATAAAGTCCACAAAAATGTCAATCCAAGTTCTTTTAAGAATAGCACGCAAAAGTGTTCCCAAAGTTCTATTTACAACTTCAGTTTGTCCATCCGTTTGAGGATGACAAGTAGTAGATTACAACAATATAAAGCAAAGTTTATCCCATAAAGTAATCCAAAAATAGAATCCCTCCCCTTCTTAGTCCTAGGCAACCCCAAAATAAAGACCATAGAAATGTCAATCCAAGTTTTTTTAAGAATAGCACGCAAAAGTGTTCCCAAAGTTCTATTTACAACTTCAGTTTGTCCATCCGTTTGAGGATGACAAGTAGTAGATTACAACAATATTGAGCAAAGTTTAGCCCATAAAGTAATCCAAAAATAGAATCCCTTCCCTTCTTAGTCCTAGGCAACCCCAAAATAAAGTCCATAGAAATGTCAATCCAAGTTCTTTTTAAGAATAGCACTCAAAAGTGTTCCCAAAGTTCTATTTACAACTTCAGTTTGTCCATCCGTTTGAGGATGACAAGTAGTAGATTACAACTTTATTGTGCAAAGTTTAGCCCATAAAGTAATCTAAAAATAGAATCCCTCCCCTTCTTAGTCCTAGGCAACCCCAAAATAAAGTCCATAGAAATGTCAATCCAAGTTCTTTTTAAGAATAGCACGCAAAAGTGTTCCCAAAGTTCTATTGACAACTTCAGTTTGTCCATCCGTTTGGGGATGACAAATAGTAGATTACAACAATATTGAGCAAAGTTTAGCCCATAAAGTAATCCAAAAATAGAAGCCCTCCCCTTCTTAGTCCTAGGTAACCCCAAAATAAAGTCCATAGAAATGTCAATCCAAGTACTTTTTAAGAATAGCACGCAAAAGTGTTCTCAAAGTTCTATTTACAACTTTAGTTTGTCCATCCGTTTGAGGATGACAAGTAGTAGATTACAACAATATTGAGCAAAGTTTAGCCCATAAAGTAATCCAAAAATAGAATCCCTCACCTTCTTAGTCCTAGACAACCCCAAAATAAAGTCCATAGATGTAAGGCCCGAGATAATAAAGATGATATTATTTTAATCCGAGAATATGTAATTGGAAACTTTTGGAGTGTTGAATTATATTTCAAGATGTTTGCAATTATTTAGGATTGAAATGGAATTATTTAGGATTGAATTGAATTTAAAAGATTGAGCGGGGGCCAATTTGCAATTAGTGAAAAGTTGAGGGACTAAAGTGCAAATATGGAAAATTGAGTGGGACACTTGTCTTGGTCACCCCATTAACGTGTCATCATTCACTTAAAATTCAGAATTTGCATGAGGGAAAAACCGAAAGCTTCCATAGAAATCCCTCAAGCTTTTATTTTCTTTAAAACTTCGATTTGGCAAGATCCGTCTGTCAGAATTTGAATCCGAACATAGTACCGTGCTCCTCTCGTCAAGAGCTACACAAAGACGTAAGTTTTATTACGTTGAGACAAGATTTGATTTTATGATGTTGTCAGAATTGAATAGAATTCAGATATGGTGTTTATACTACCGTAGATATTATAGAATTGAAGTCAGATTTAGAAACAGACTGTTTATGGAATTTTTATGATTTTCATAAATGATTTGATTTAGATTTGATATCAGAATTGTGTTATTATTGATTCATAGTGTACAGATATTGAGATTATAAATTGTACTGAGATTGATTATGAGTTCTGGTATTATATTTGTGATGTTGAGACTGACGGGATTACAAGACTGGGTTATTATGCCATTGAAACATCAGTTGAATTAGATTGATCAGATTCAGATATGATTTAGATTATACCCTGATGTTGTTGATATGAATCAGATGGTATTTTGTTCCGATATTGATCAGATTATGTACTGAGTTGAGTAGTGATCAGAACAGATTGTGAATACAGATTGTGAATTGAATTATACATTGATACAGTATATTTGTTATTGTCATTTCAGATCGAATATGAGCAGACCGGACTTCGAGACTTCGTCTTCCTCAGACGGGGAAGATAAAGGTATAATTCATGTGATAGCTGGGAAGATATAACTCAAATCAGATCTCATTTGAGTTTCCCAAACAAATCACATACTAGACTATTATTTATGTTTTGATATGATTGTTTATAGATTTGTTTATAGAACTTGTACACAAATCTTGCTATGCTTTGTTTACAGATCTTGTGGCATTGCATTAGAATGATTATGTTTGTTTACAGATTGTGTATTCATGCATTAAGATAGGACAGTCTGGAGATCAGGCAGACTTCTAGATGTTCGGCGATATCTCAGCTTAGGGGAAGATCACCGCCCCTTTGTAGATGTGGATACAGATCAGGCCGAAGTCTAGGAATAAGACGTACAGCACCTCGATTGGTAGGGTAGGTGACAGATAGTGACGTCTTATTCACACCGGGATCCCTAGAGTTATAGATCGAGTCAAGTCTAGACATGATTTGATTAGAACTGCATGCTTATATGGATGTGGCTCCTAGATCGTGGGACCCATCATTACTGCTTTAAGTTGGGTTAGCATGTTTTATGATTAAGATTGTTTATATGCATGTTTATCTGATTTGAGTTGCATGCTACATTTGATTAATTTCATAGATTATGAAATAGATTGTTTTTATACGTGATAGCATGTTTTATAAATTTGTTTGTTTATATACATGCTTACCATGTTTTATACTGGGATTTATTCTCACCGGAGTTATCCGGCTGTTGTCTTGTTTTGTATGTGTGCATGACAACAGATGGGGTTGGATCAGGGTCGAGATGACGATGAGAGAAGACGAGTTAGCGTGGTGATTCCGGACTTGTAGCAGACTTAGTTTATTACTTGAATTTAGTAATTGAACCTTAGACTTAGGTTGTACAGTATTGTACTTTTCTACTGAACTGTAGTTTTTATACAGAGATGTATATTGTTTATATTCCATTACCTTCCGCAGTTACATTTTAAAAAGAAAAATTTTTAGACCCTGTTTTATCTTAATTGATAATTGAATCCCGAAGATGATTAATAAGACAGATCAGCGTCCGGGTCCCCACAATAGAAATGTCAGTCTAAGTTCTTTTAAGAATAGCACGCAAAAGTGTTCCCAAAGTTCTATTTACAACTTCAGTTTGTCCATCCGTTTGAGGATGACAAGTAGTAGATTACAACAATATGGAGCAAAGTTTAGCCCATAAAGTAATCCAAAAATAGAATTCCTCCCCTTCTTAGTCCTAGGCAACCCCAAAATAAAGTCCATAGAAATGTCAATCCAAGTTCTTTTTAAGAATAGCACGCAAAAGTGTTCCCAAAGTTCTATTGACAACTTCAGTTTGTCCATCCGTTTGAGGATGACAAGTAGTAGATTACAACAATATGGATTAAAGTTTAGCCCATAAAGAAATCCAAAAATAGAATCCCTCCCCTTCTTAGTCCTAGGCAACCCCAAAATAAAGTGCATAGAAATGTCAATCCAAGTTCTTTTAAGAATAGCACGCACAAGTGTTCCCAAAGTTCTATTTACAACTTCAGTTTGTCCATCCGTTTGGGGATGACAAGTAGTAGATTACAACAATATTGAGCAAAGATTAGCCCATAAAGTAATCCAAAAATAGAATCCCTCACCTTCTTAGTCCTAGGCAACCCCAAAATAAAATCCAAAGAAATGTCAGTCCAAGTTCTTTTAAGAATAGCACGCAAAAGTGTTCCCAAAGTTCTATTTACAACTTCAGTTTGTCCATCCGTTTGAGGATGACAAGTAGTAGATTACAACAATATGGAGCAAAATTTAGCCCATAAAGTAATCCAAAAATAGAATCCCTCCCCTTCTTAGTCCTAGGCAACCTCAAAATAAAGTGCATAGAAATGTTAATCCAAGTTCTTTTAAGAATAGCACGCACAAGTGTTCCCAAAGTTCTATTTACAACTTCAGTTTGTCCATCCGTTTGAGGATGACAAGTAGTAGATTACAACAATATTGAGCAAAGTTTAGCCCATAAATAATTCAAAAATAGAATCCCTCACCTTCTTAGTCCTAGGCAACCCCAAAATAAAGTCAACAAAAATGTCAGTCCAAGTTCTTTTAAGAATAGCACGCAAAAGTGTTCCCAAAGTTCTATTTACAACTTCAGTTTGTCCATCCGTTTGAGGATGACAAGTAGTAGATTACAACAATATAAAGCAAAGTTTATCCCATAAAGTAATCCAAAAATAGAATCCCTCCCCTTCTTAGTCCTAGGCAACCCCAAAATAAAGTCCATAGAAATGTCAATCCAAGTTCTTTTTAAGAATAGCACGCAAAAGTGTTCCCAAAGTTCTATTTACAACTTCAGTTTGTCCATCCGTTTGAGGATGAAAAGTAGTAGATTACAACAATATTGAGCAAAGTTTAGCCCATAAAGTAATCCAAAAATAGAATCCCTTCCCTTCTTAGTCCTAGGCAACCCCAAAATAAAGTCCATAGAAGTGTCAATCCAAGTTCTTTTTAAGAATAGCACTCAAAAGTGTTCCCAAAGTTCTATTTACAACTTCAGTTTGTCCATCCGTTTGAGGATGACAAGTAGTAGATTACAACTTTATTGTGCAAAGTTTAGCCCATAAAGTAATCCAAAAATAGAATCCCTCCCCTTCTTAGTCCTAGGCAACCCCAAAATAAATCCATAGAAATGTCAATCCAAGTTCTTTTTAAGAATAGCACGCAAAAGTGTTCCCAAAGTTCTATTGACAACTTCAGTTTGTCCATCCGTTTGAGGATGACAAGTAGTAGATTACAACAATATGGATTAAAGTTTAGCCCATAAAGAAATCCAAAAATAGAATCCCTCCCCTTCTTAGTCCTAGGCAACCCCAAAATAAAGTGCATAGAAATGTCAATCCAAGTTCTTTTAAGAATAGCACGCACAAGTGTTCCCAAAGTTCTATTTACAACTTCAGTTTGTCCATCCGTTTGGGGATGACAAGTAGTAGATTACAACAATATTGAGCAAAGTTTAGCCCATAAAGTAATCCAAAAATAGAATCCCTCCCCTTCTTAGTCCTAGGCAACCCCAAAATAAAGTGCATAGAAATGTCAATCCAAGTTCTTTTTAAGAATAGCACGCAAAAGTGTTCCCAAAATTCTATTTACAACTTCAGTTTGTCCATTCGTTTGAGGATGACAAGTAGTAGATTACAACAATATTGAGCAAAGTTTAGCCCATATAAGTTCTATTTACAACTTCAGTTTGTCCATCCGTTTGAGGATGACAAGTAGTAGATTACAACAATATGGAGCAAAGTTTAGCCCATAAAGTAATCCAAAAATAGAATCCCTCCCCTTCTTAGTCCTAGGCAACCCCAAAATAAAGTCCATAGAAATGTCAATCCAAGTTCTTTTTAAGAATAGCACGCAAAAGTGTTCCCAAAGTTCTATTTACAACTTCAGTTTGTCCATCCGTTTGAGGATGACAAGTAGTAGATTACAACAATATTGATCAAAGTTTAGCCCATAAAGTAATCCAAAAATAGAATCCCTCCCCTTCTTAGTCCTAGGCAACCCCAAAATAAAGTCCATAGAAATGTCAATCCAAGTTCTTTTTAAGAATAGCACGCAAAAGTGTTCCCAAAGTTCTATTTACAACTTCAGTTTGTCCATCCGTTTGAGGATGACAAGTAGTAGATTACAACAATGTTGAGCAAAGTTTAGCCATAAAGTAATCCAAAAATAGAATCCCTCCCCTTCTTAGTCCTTGGCAACCCCAAAATAAAGTCCATAGAAATGTCAATCCAAGTTCTTTTTAAGAATAGCACGCAAAAGTGTTCCCAAAGTTCTATTGACAACTTCAGTTTGTCCATCCGTTTGAGGATGACAAGTAGTAGATTACAACAATATTGAGCAAAGTTTAGCCCATAAAGTAATCCAAAAATAGAATCCCTCCCCTTCTTAGTCATAGGCAACCCCAAAATAAAGTGCATAGAAATGTTAATCCAAGATCTTTTAATAATAGCACGCACAAGTTTTCCCAAAGTTCTATTTACAACTTCAGTTTGTCCATCCGTTTGAGGATGACAAGTAGTAGATTACAACAATATTGAGCAATGTTTAGCCCATAAAGTAATCCAAAAATAGAATCCCTCACCTTCTTAGTCTTAGGCAACCCCAAAATAAAGTCCACAGAAATGTCAGTCCAAGTTCTTTTAAGAATAGCACGCAAAAGTGTTCCCAAAGTTCTATTTACAACTTCAGTTTGTCCATCCGTTTGAGGATGACAAGTAGTAGATTACAACAATATTGAGCAAATTTTAGCCCATAAAGTAATCCAAAAATAGAATCCCTCACCTTCTTAGTCCTAGGCAACCCCAAAATAAAGTCCATAGAAATGTCAGTCCAAGTTCTTTTAAGAATAGCACGCAAAAGTGTTCCCAAAGTTCTATTTACAATTTCAGTTTGTCCATCCGTTTGAGGATGACAAGTAGTAGATTACAACAATATTGAGCAAAGTTTAGCCCATAAAGTAATCCAAAAATAGAATTCCTCCCCTTCTTAGTCCTAGGCAACCCCAAAATAAAGTGCATAGAAATGTCAATCCAAGTTCTTTTTAAGAATAGCACGCAAAAGTGTTCCCAAAGTTCTATTTACAACTTCAGTTTGTCCATCCGTTTGAGGATGACAAGTAGTAGATTACAACTTTATTGTGCAAAGTTTAGCCCATAAAGTAATCCAAAAATAGAATCCCTCCCCTTCTTAAGCCTAGGCAACCCCAAAATAAAGTCCATAGAAATGTCAATCCAAGTTCTTTTTAGGAATAGCACGCAAAAGTGTTCCCAAAGTTCTATTGACAACTTCAGTTTGTCCATCCGTTTGAGGATGACAAGTAGTAGATTACAACAATATGGAGCAAAGTTAGGCCATAAAGTAATCCAAAAATAGAATCCCTCCCCTTCTTAGTCCTAGGCAACCCCAAAATAAAGTGCATAGAAATGTCAATCCAAGTTCTTTTAAGAATAGCACGCACAAGTGTTCCCAAAGTTCTATTTACAACTTCAGTTTGTCCATCCGTTTGGGGATGACAAGTAGTAGATTACAACAATATTGAGCAAAGTTTAGCCCATAAAGTAATCCGAAAATAGAATCCCTCCCCTTCTTTTAAGAATAGCACGCAAAAGTGTTCCCAAAGTTCTATTGACAACTTCAGTTTGTCCATCTGTTTGAGGATGACAAGTAGTAGATTACAACAATATTGAGCAAAGTTTAGCCCATAAAGTAATCCAAAAATAGAATCCCTCCCCTTCTTAGTCCTAGGCAACCCCAAAATAAAGTGCATAGAAATGTCAATCCAAGTTCTTTTTAAGAATAGCACGCAAAAGTGTTCCCAAAGTTCTATTTACAACTTCAGTTTGTCCATCCGTTTGAGGATGACAAGTAGTAGATTACAACTTTATTGTGCAAAGTTTAGCCCATAAAGTAATCCAAAAATAGAATCCCTCCCCTTCTTAAGCCTAGGCAACCCCAAAATAAAGTCCATAGAAATGTCAATCCAAGTTCTTTTTAGGAATAGCACGCAAAAGTGTTCCCAAAGTTCTATTGACAACTTCAGTTTGTCCATCCGTTTGAGGATGACAAGTAGTAGATTACAACAATATGGAGCAAAGTTAGGCCATAAAGTAATCCAAAAATAGAATCCCTCCCCTTCTTAGTCCTAGGCAACCCCAAAATAAAGTGCATAGAAATGTCAATCCAAGTTCTTTTAAGAATAGCACGCACAAGTGTTCCCAAAGTTCTATTTACAACTTCAGTTTGTCCATCCGTTTGGGGATGACAAGTAGTAGATTACAACAATATTGAGCAAAGTTTAGCCCATAAAGTAATCCGAAAATAGAATCCCTCCCCTTCTTTTAAGAATAGCACGCAAAAGTGTTCCCAAAGTTCTATTGACAACTTCAGTTTGTCCATCTGTTTGAGGATGACAAGTAGTAGATTACAACAATATTGAGCAAAGTTTAGCCCATAAAGTAATCCAAAAATAGAATCCCTCCCCTTCTTTGTCCTAGGCAACCCCAAAATAAAAGTGCATAGAAATGTCAATCCAAGTTCTTTTTAAGAATAGCACGCAAAAGTGTTCCCAAAGTTCTATTTACAAATTCAGTTTGTCCATCCGTTTGAGGATGACAAGTAGTAGATTACAACTTTATTGTGCAAAGTTTAGCCCATAAAGTAATCCAAA
Source organism: Primulina eburnea (assembly GCF_022965805.1). Taxonomy (NCBI): domain Eukaryota; kingdom Viridiplantae; phylum Streptophyta; class Magnoliopsida; order Lamiales; family Gesneriaceae; genus Primulina; species Primulina eburnea. Next base: position 66,590 of record NW_027331356.1, read on the forward strand.
AATAGAATCCCTCCCCTTCTTAAGCCTAGGCAACCCCAAAATAAAGTCCATAGAAATGTCAATCCAAGTTCTTTTTAGGAATAGCACGCAAAAGTGTTCCCAAAGTTCTATTGACAACTTCAGTTTGTCCATCCGTTTGAGGATGACAAGTAGTAGATTACAACAATATGGAGCAAAGTTAGGCCATAAAGTAATCCAAAAATAGAATCCCTCCCCTTCTTAGTCCTAGGCAACCCCAAAATAAAGTGCATAGAAATGTCAATCCAAGTTCTTTTAAGAATAGCACGCACAAGTGTTCCCAAAGTTCTATTTACAACTTCAGTTTGTCCATCCGTTTGGGGATGACAAGTAGTAGATTACAACAATATTGAGCAAAGTTTAGCCCATAAAGTAATCCGAAAATAGAATCCCTCCCCTTCTTTTAAGAATAGCACGCAAAAGTGTTCCCAAAGTTCTATTGACAACTTCAGTTTGTCCATCTGTTTGAGGATGACAAGTAGTAGATTACAACAATATTGAGCAAAGTTTAGCCCATAAAGTAATCCAAAAATAGAATCCCTCCCCTTCTTAGTCCTAGGCAACCCCAAAATAAAGTGCATAGAAATGTCAATCCAAGTTCTTTTTAAGAATAGCACGCAAAAGTGTTCCCAAAGTTCTATTTACAACTTCAGTTTGTCCATCCGTTTGAGGATGACAAGTAGTAGATTACAACAATATTGAGCAAAGTTTAGCCCGTATAAGTTCTATTGACAACTTCAGTTTGTCCATCCTTTTGAGGATGACAAGTAGTAGATTACAACAATATTGAGCAAAGTTTAGCCCATAAAGTAATCCAAAAATAGAATCCCTCCCCTTCTTTGTCCTAGGCAACCCCAAAATAAAAGTGCATAGAAATGTCAATCCAAGTTCTTTTTAAGAATAGCACGCAAAAGTGTTCCCAAAGTTCTATTTACAACTTCAGTTTGTCCATCCGTTTGAGGATGACAAGTAGTAGATTACAACTTTATTGTGCAAAGTTTAGCCCATAAAGTAATCCAAAAATAGAATCCCTCCCCTTCTTAGTCCTAGGCAACCCCAAAATAAAGTCCATAGAAATGTCAATCCAAGTTCTTTTTAAGAATAGCACGCAAAAGTGTTCCCAAAGTTCTATTGACAACTTCAGTTTGTCCATCCGTTTGAGGATGACAAGTAGTAGATTACAACAATATGGAGCAAAGTTAGGCCATAAAGTAATCCAAAAATAGAATCCCTCCCCTTCTTAGTCCTAGGCAACCCCAAAATAAAGTGCATAGAAATGTCAATCCAAGTTCTTTTAAGAATAGCACGCACAAGTGTTCCTAAAGTTCTATTTATGTAAAGCTCGGAAATGTTAAATCGGTGAAATTGTGATTTTAGTAGTTAATCGAGATTAGATTAGTCAAAGAAGGTGAAGAGTACAATTTTGAAACAGCATGAGTGGCGCCCGAGCGGTAGAAAAAGCCCGCCCGAGCGCCATTGTTCAACAAAATCACGTTCGGGCAGAAGGTGTGGCGCCCGGGCGGAAGTTTATTACCGCCCGAGCGCCAGAACAGCACTTGCGGGCAGAATCCTCCGCGCCCGGGCGGTCGAATCTTACCGCCCGAGCGCCGAGCTCGCGCCCGAGCGGTAAGATATCACCGCCCGAGCGCCAAATGAATTTTGGCAAATTCTAAGGAAGACACGTAGGAGTTGCATGCAAGATATATATATGTGTTAGTATGACTCATTCTCTCCCATTTTCAGCTAAGGTCACCGAGAGAATTGCTAAGGGAATAGCTTCAACACTTCTTCATCTTATATTGAGATTTTGCAAGATTCTAGCATCCAAATTTAAATCCGATTGCGGTTTTGAACTCCTCTCCGTATTAGCTACAAAAGGATGTAAGTATTTTGATGTTTCAACAAGTTTTGAAGATTTCATGTTGGAGAAACTTTAATATAATGGTAGATATATGTTCTTATGAATATGGTGAGATGATATTCACAATCGGATGGAAGAACGGACATCGTATGCTATTATTACGATTTTTCAGCATGTGTTATGATAGATAGGGCAGTAGTATAGTGTTGTAGATTGATATTGTGACGAATTATAAATGATTATGAGTTGAGGTTATTGATTGTTGAGAATTGGATTAATCGGTATCGAGAAATCACGTCGTTATGCCGTTAAATTGTACCGAGAATGATTATTGAATTGTGTAAGAGTTATCTTGGGGTAGAATGTTGATATGCTACTCCTATACATTACCATTTCAGATTTATCCTACGTCACTTCGACATCGAGACCTCGACATCGTTAAAGGTTTAGCAACGAAAGGTATAAGTCATGTTTTGTTTGGGGAGATGTAACTCAAATAAGATATTATTTGAGTTTCCCAACCAAAATCACATACGAGTATTATTAGATATATTGTAACATGTTTATGAATTGTGTATAGTATTATATTCAATCTTTTAACATGTTTATGCTTTGATTTCAGAATTGTATTCAAGCATGTATGATCAGTGTGATATTCAGCCATGAATATGATTATACGTTGTTTACATATTGATATTCATTGCATTTGAGATAGGAGAGTCTTTGACAGGCATTGTCAAATATCTAGACGTTTCGGTGTATCTCAGCATAGGAGTAGGCATTACTCTTATTGCCGCCGTTGATACAGCTCAGACCGAAGTCTAGGAATGAGACGTTCATTACCCCGAGTGGAGGGTAGGTAGTGACGTCTTATTCACCCCGGGATCCCTAGAGTTCTAGTCGAGTCGAGTCCAGACATGGTTTGGTTCGCATTGCATTGCATGTGCATATGAGGTCATTCATGATAGCATGTTCATGTTTAATTATTATATGCATGTATACATGTTTATACTGGGATTTGTTCTCACCGGTTTTCCGGCTGTTGTTATGTCTGTATGTGTGCATAACAACAGGTGGGGCAGGATCTGGGTCACGCAGAGGATGAGAGACAGATATGACATAGCGTGGTGATCACGGGCATAGCAGATGGCTAGTAGTTGTACTTTGACATGTACTGTATTTTATTACTAGTTGTTCAGAGTAGTTGAAACAAGACATATTGTACCTTACGTTGGTAATTTAAATAAGGCATGTATGTTGTTTATATACATTAGATTTGATGTTGTAAAAGCAAAAATTTGACCCACTTTTTATATTAATGATCCATTTAAATCCCAAAGAAAAGAGTTAGAGCCCGGGTCCCCACAATTTACAACTTCAGTTTGTCCATCCGTTTGGGGATGACAAGTAGTAGATTACAACAATATTGAGCAAAGTTTAGCCCATAAAGTAATCCGAAATTAGAATCCCTCCCCTTCTTTTAAGAATAGCACGCAAAAGTGTTCCCAAAGTTCTATTGACAACTTCAGTTTGTCCATCTGTTTGAGGATGACAAGTAGTAGATTACAACAATATTGTGCAAAGTTTAGCCCATAAAGTAATCCTAAAATAGAATCCCTCCCCTTCTTTGTCCTAGGCAACCCCAAAATAAAGTCCATAGAAATGTCAATCCAAGTTCTTTTTAAGAATAGCACGCAAAAGTGTTCCCAAAGTTCTATTTACAACTTCAGTTTGTCCATCCGTTTGAGGATGACAAGTAGTAGATTACAACAATATTGAGCAAAGTTTAGCACATAAAGTAATCCAAAAATAGAATCCCTCACCTTCTTAGTCCTAGGCAACCCCAAAATAAAGTCCATAGAAATGTCAGTCCAAGTTCCTTTAAGAATAGCACGCAAAAGTGTTCCCAAAGTTCTATTTACAACTTCAGTTTGTCCATCCGTTTGAGGATGACAAGTAGTAGATTACAACAATATGGAGCAAAGTTTAGCCCATAAAGTAATCCAAAAATAGAATCTGTAATGCCCAAGATTTTATATCATGTTAATCTGAGATTATGGATTATTAGTGAACACGATTATAACCCGGACCAAGAAATAGGAAGAGCCAAGATGTGGGCCGAAAGTGTCTCGCCCGGGCGGAAGTTTTTGTCCGCTCGAGCGAGACGGAATTCTGGAAGAGGGCCGAGAGTTACTCGCTCGGGCGGAAGTTTGTGCTCGCCCGAGCGAGACTGAAATATGCAGGAGGGCCGAGAGTTGCGCGCCCGGGCGGAAATTTATGTCCGCCCGAGCGCGAGACATGCAGAATGAAGGAATTACATTTGGCGTGTCGCATGTTCATGTATGTATATATATATATGTGCAGCAACGAAAATCCCTCAGAATATTAGAGGAGTTGGGGAAACTTTGTTGAAAATCCTTACGCCTTTATATTTCAATCCGTCCGTTAGATTTTAAATCCGACTTCGGTACCGAGTTCCTAGCAACATAGGCTACAACTGGACGTAAGTTTTGCTACGTTTTGACATGCTTTGATATTTTGCTGTTGTCAGAATTGAATGGAATTCATATATGATGTTCTTGACATGTTAGACATCGTAGAATCGAAGTCAGATTAAGAAACAGACTGATTATGGAATTGTTATGATTTTCTGATTATAATCAGTTGATATCGGACAGATTTAGATTATGGATCGATTATAGATTGTACTGGATATGAGTTATGGATTGTAACTGTTATCTGGTGAAATGGTATTGACGGGAATATTGAGATTGTACAGTTATGCCGTCAATTTTGAATTAAATCCAGATTGATCAGATTATTATGGAATTGACTGATATATTGATATGAGATTATTGATATTGTCAGTACCAGACAGACTGTGAATTCAAGACTTCGACTGAGCAGGAAACCGAGACTGCAACGAAAGGTATAAGTCAATGTGGTATTGGGAGATGGACTTGAGTCGGTTTAGACTTGGGTTTCCCTAAATCACATACTTTACTTTATTGCATGGATATTTGCATTGATTGGATTAATATACTTGTTCTCTTGATATTAGACGACAGGTATTGGTTGAATTGTCTTGTGACACACCGTGCCGGATAATGGTGGTATCGGCACGGCACATTGCACGATGTCACAAGAGAGGATGCTAGCGATAGAGCTACAGTCTATGACGGTTAGGTCAGGACACTGGATGTATGGTTATATCGAGTAATGGAATCCATTACGGAATTCGATATAGAAACACCATATTTGGTTATATCGAGTAAAGGGGTTGGAATTCTTCTATTACGGAATTCGATATAGGAATACCGGGGCACTGGTTATATCGAGTAATAGAGATTATGGTTCCATCCTTTACGGAATTCGATATAGGAATACCACATCTGCAAACCGGGATCCCTAGACTAGGATTGAGTCTAGTCTTAAATGATGTAGCTACGAGTATTGTCGATTCTTGTTTATGTTTCGGAATATGATACATATCCATGTTACCTGATTACATGCTTTACATTGTTTATATGATTGCATGTTTCATTGATTTATACTGGGGATTATATTCTCACCGGTATATCCGGCTGTTGTCTTGTCTGTATGTGTACTTGACAACAGGTGGGACAGGTCCAGGGTCGAGGAGATGAAGATCTAGATCGTGATTAGAGTGGTGGCACCGGACTTGGATTAGATGTAGGGTTAAACACTTGACTTTAGTTTTAAACCCTAGTTTGAATAAATGTTGAAATACAGGATTTGTATTTTATATACTGATATGTATATATGTTGTAGGTCACTACGTTCCGCATTTTAAAAAAAAAAATTTAGACCCTGTTTTATAATTGATTAATTAGTCCCAATGATGATTAAGAACTTGATTAGCGTCCGGGTCCCCACAGAATCCCTCCCCTTCTTAGTCCTAGGCAACCCCAAAATAAAGTCCATAGAAATGTCAATCCAAGTTCTTTTTAAGAATAGCACGCAAACGTGTTCCCAAAGTTCTATTTACAACTTCAGTTTGTCCATCCGTTTGAGGATGACAAGTAGTAGATTACAACAATATTGAGCAAAGTTTAGCCCATAAAGTAATCCAAAAATAGAATCTCTCCCCTTCTTAGTCCTAGGCAACCCCAAAATAAAGTCCATAGAAATGTCAATCCAAGTTCTTTTTAAGAATAGCAAGCAAAAGTGTTCCCAAAGTTCTATTTACAACTTCAGTTTGTCCATCCGTTTGAGGATGACAAGTAGTAGATTACAACAATATGGAGCAAAGTTTAGCCATAAAGTAATCCAAAAATAGAATCCCTCCCCTTCTTAGTCCTTGGCAACCCCAAAATAAAGTCCATAGAAATGTCAATCAAAGTTCTTTTTAAGAATAGCACGCAAAAGTGTTCCCAAAGTTCTATTGACAACTTCAGTTTGTCCATCCGTTTAGGGATGACAAGTAGTAGATTACAACAATATTGAGCAAAGTTTAGCCCATAAAGTAATCCAAAAATAGAATCCCTCCCCTTCTTAGTCCTAGGCAACCCAAAATAAAGTGCATAGAAATGTTAATCCAAGTTCTTTTAAGAATAGCACGCACAAGTGTTCCCAAAGTTCTATTTACAACTTCAGTTTGTCTATCCGTTTGAGGATGACAAGTAGTAGATTACAACAATATTGAGCAAAGTTTAGCCCATAAAGTAATCCAAAAATAGAATCCCTCACCTTCTTAGTCCTAGGCAACCCCAAAATAAAGTCCATAGAAATGTCAGTCCAAGTTCTTTTAAGAATAGCACGCAAAAGTGTTCCCAAAGTTCTATTTACAACTTCAGTTTGTCCATCCGTTTGAGGATGACAAGTAGTAGATTACAACAATATGGAGCAAAGTTTAGCCCATAAAGTAATCCAAAAATAGAATCCCTCCCCTTCTTAGTCCTAGGCAACCCCAAAATAAATTCCATAGAAATGTCAATCAATGTTCTTTTAAGAATAGCACGTGACGTGAATTTTGACACGAATAAATAGCAAACACGATTAAAAATAAATCGCACCCTCTATTCAATTACGATATTAAGATCCGTGTGTTTTTCCCGATCTTTTGATTCAAGTATGGTGTGATATTCACCTCTAAACTAGCAAGAGTTTAGCAACAAATAAACACGAGAATAACAATCAAAAATTAGAACGAACCTTCGAAGAACGATGCCTACGACAATTCGCACAAGAACGATCGACAAACGCCACAAAGTTAAAAACTTTGATAAGTTTGATTTTGATTTTAACAAATCTTGGCTTTGAAAAGTTGAGAGAAAATTCTCAAAGTTGATAAAACTCAAAATATTATGTGTATTGTGTTCTTGAATTTTCTACATAGTACTCTGGCTTATATATAGGTAACAAAACCCTAACTATAGAAAATTGCATATTTAAAGATATCAAATCTACTTGCCAAAATAATTAAAACTCTAACCAAAATAATTAAAATTCTAATTTAAGAAAAAATATTCTCTCCAATTCGTAAAGGACACGGACCCCGTGTAGGCCTCCGGGTACGGGTCCGTGTATACTCGGGTAAAATATTCTCCGAAAAACAATGGACACGGACCCCGTGTATGACTCCGCGCTTGGGTCCGTGTAGGCTCTGTAAATCTCAATCTCGAATGTATGAGACACGGCCCCCGTGTACAGGTCCGTGTACACGTCCGTGTAGCCTCGGTCATCCTCTACTTGGTTGTGATGCAACCCGAACCCTTCGAGTCTTGTTTCCAAGCTTTCATTGGTTGGATGAAGGCCAACATTCAACATCTTCAAGCGTCCTCTCGGGATTGGTTCTTGGAACGCATAGTGGTTGGCTAGATTCACATCAGCAAGCACAAGTGTTCCCAAAGTTCTATTTACAACTTCAGTTTGTCCATCCGTTTGGTGATGACAAGTAGTAGATTACAACAATATTGAGCAAAGTTTAGCCCATATAAGTTCTATTGACAACTTCAGTTTGTCCATCCGTTTGAGGATGACAAATAGTAGATTACAACAATATTGAGCAAAGTTTAGCCCATAAAGTAATCCAAAAATAGAATCCCTCCCCTTCTTAGTCCTAGGCAACCCCAGAATAAAGTCCATAGAAATGTTAATCCAAGTTCTTTTTAAGAATAGCACGCAAAAGTGTTCTCAAAGTTCTATTTACAACATCAGTTTGTCCATCCGTTTGAGGATGACAAGTAGTAGATTACAACAATATTGAGCAAAGTTTAGCCCATAAAGTAATCCAAAAATAGAATCCCTCACCTTCTTAGTCCTAGGCAACCCCAAAATAAAGTCAATAGAAATGTCAGTCCAATTTCTTTTAAGAATAGCACGCAAAAGTGTTCCCAAAGTTCTATTTACAACTTCAGTTTGTCCATCCGTTTGAGGATGACAAGTAGTAGATTACAACAATATGGAGCAAAGTTTAGCCCATAAAGTAATCCAAAAATAGAATCCCTCCCCTTCTTAGTCCTAGGCAACCCCAAAATAAAGTCCATAGAAATGTCAATCAATGTTCTTTTAAGAATAGCACGCACAAGTGTTCCCAAAGTTCTATTTACAACTTCAGTTTGTCCATCCGTTTGGGGATGACAAGTAGTAGATTACAACAATATTGAGCAAAGTTTAGCCCATATAAGTTTTATTGACAACTTCAGTTTGTCCATCCGTTTGAGGATGACTTATTGAGCAAAGTTTAGCCCATAAAGTAATCCAAAAATAGAATCCCTCCCCTTCTTAGTCCTAGGCAACCCCAAAATAAAGTGCATAGAAATGTCAATCCAAGTTCTTTTTAAGAATAGCACGCAAAAGTGTTCCCAAAGTTCTATTTACAATTTCAGTTTGTCCATCCGTTTGAGGATGACAAGTAGTAGATTACAACTTTATTGTGCAAAGTTTAGCCCATAAAGTAATCCAAAAATAGAATCCCTCCCCTTCTTAGTCCTAGGCAACCCCAAAATAAAGTCCATAGAAATGTCAATCCAAGTTCTTTTTAAGAATAGCACGCAAAAGTGTTCCCAAAGTTCTATTGACAACTTCAGTTTGTCCATCCGTTTGAGGATGACAAGTAGTAGATTACCACAATATTGAGCAAAGTTTAGCACATAAAGTAATCCAAAAATAGAATTTTTCACCTTCTTAGTCCTAGGCAACCCCAAAATAAAGTCCATAGAAATGTCAGTCCAAGTTCTTTTAAGAATAGCACGCAAAAGTGTTCCCAAAGTTCTATTTACAACTGCAGTTTGTCCATCCGTTTGAGGATGACAAGTAGTAGATTACAACAATATGGAGCAAAGTTTAGCCCATAAAGTAATCCAAAAATAGAATCCCTCCCCTTCTTAGTCCTAGGCAACCCCAAAATAAAGTCCATAGAAATGTCAATCAATGTTCTTTTAAGAATAGCACGCACAAGTGTTCCCAAAGTTCTATTTACAACTTCAGTTTGTCCATCCGTTTGGAGATGACAAGTAGTAGATTACAACAATATTGAGCAAAGTTTAGCCCATATAAGTTCTATTGACAACTTCAGTTTGTCCATCCGTTTGAGGATGACAAATAGTAGATTACAACAATATTGAGCAAAGTTTAGCCCATAAAGTAATCCAAAAATAGAATCCCTCCCCTTCTTAGTCCTAGGCAACCCCAAAATAAAGTGCATAGAAATGTCAATCCAAGTTCTTTTTAAGAATAGCACGCAAAAGTGTTCCCAAAGTTCTATTTACAACTTCAGTTTGTCCATCCGTTTGAGGATGACAAGTAGTAGATTACAACTTTATTGTGCAAAGTTTAGCCCATAAAGTAATCCAAAAATAGAATCCCTCCCCTTCTTAGTCCTAGGCAACCCCAAAATAAAGTCCATAGAAATGTCAATCCAAGTTCTTTTTAAGAATAGCACGCAAAAGTGTTCCCAAAGTTCTATTGACAACTTCAGTTTGTCCATCCGTTTGAGGATGACAAGTAGTAGATTACAACAATATGGAGCAAGGTTAGGCCATAAAGTAATCCAAAAATAGAATCCCTCCCCTTCTTAGTCCTAGGCAACCCCAAAATAAAGTGCATAGAAATGTCAATCCAAGTTCTTTTAAGAATAGCACGCAAAAGTGTTCCCAAAGTTCTATTTACAACTTCAGTTTGTCCATCCGTTTGGGGATGACAAGTAGTAGATTACAACAATATTGAGCAAAGTTTAGCCCATAAAGTAATCCGAAAATAGAATCCCTCCCCTTCTTTTAAGAATAGCACGCAAAAGTGATCCCAAAGTTCTATTGACAACTTCAGTTTGTCCATCTGTTTGAGGATGACAAGTAGTAGATTACAACAATATTGTGCAAAGTTTAGCCCATAAAGTAATCCAAAAATAGAATCCCTCCCCTTCTTAATCCTAGGCAACCCCAAGATAAAGTCCATAGAAATGTCAATCCAAGTTCTTTTTAAGAATAGCACGCAAAAGTGTTCCCAAAGTTCTATTTACAACTTCAGTTTGTCCATCCGTTTGAGGATGACAAGTAGTAGATTACAACAATATTGAGCAAAGTTTAGCACATAAAGTAATCCAAAAATAGAATCCCTCACCTTCTTAGTCCTAGGCAACCCCAAAATAAAGTCCATAGAAATGTCAGTCCAATTTCCTTTAAGAATAGCACGCAAAAGTGTTCCCAAAGTTCTATTTACAACTTCAGTTTGTCCATCCGTTTGAGGATGACAAGTAGTAGATTACAACAATATGGAGCAAAGTTTAGCCCATAAAGTAATCCAAAAATAGAATTCCTCCCCTTCTTAGTCCTTGGCAACCCCAAAATAAAGTCCATAGAAATGTCAATCCAAGTTCTTTTTAAGAATAGCACGCAAAAGTGTTCCCAAAGTTCTATTTTACAACTTCAGTTTGTCCATCCGTTTGAGGATGACAAGTAGTAGATTACAACAATATTGAGCAAAGTTTAGCCCATAAAGTAATCCAAAAATAGAATCCCTCCCCTTCTTATTCCTTGGCAACCCAAAAATAAAGTCCATAGAAATGTCAATCCAAGTTCTTTTTAAGAATAGCACGCAAAAGTGTTCCCAAAGTTCTATTTTACAACTTCAGTTTGTCCATCCGTTTGAGGATGACAAGTAGTAGATTACAACAATATTGAGCAAAGTTTAGCCCATAAAGTAATCCAAAAATAGAATCCCTCTCCTTCTTATTCCTAGGCAACCCAAAAATAAAGTCCATAGAAATGTCAAATCAAGTTCTTTTTAAGAATTGCACGCAAAAGTGTTCCCAAAGTTCTATTTACAACTTCAGTTTGTCCATCCGTTTGGGGATGACAAGTAGTAGATTACAACAATATTGAGCAAAGTTTAGCCCATAAAGTAATCCGAAAATAGAATCCCTCCCCTTCTTAGTCCTAGGCAACCCCAGAATAAAGTGCATAGAAATGTTAATCCAAGTTCTTTTAAGAATAGCACGCGAAAGTGTTCCCAAAGTTCTATTTACAACTTCAGTTTGTCCATCCGTTTGAGGATGACAAGTAGTAGATTACAACAATATGGAGCAAAGTTTAGCCCATAAAGTAATCCAAAAATAGAATCCCTCCCCTTCTTAGTCCTAGGCAACCCCAAAATAAAGTCCATAGAAATGTCAATCCAAGTTCTTTTTAAGAATAGCACGCAAAAGTGTTCCCAAAGTTCTATTGACAACTTCAGTTTGTCCATCCGTTTGAGGATGACAAGTAGTAGATTACAACAATATGAAGCAAGGTTAGGCCATAAAGTAATCCAAAAATAGAATCCCTCCCCTTCTTAGTCCTAGGCAACCCCAAAATAAAGTGCATAGAAATGTCAATCCAAGTTCTTTTAAGAATAGCACGCAAAAGTGTTCCCAAAGTTCTATTTACAACTTCAGTTTGTCCATCCGTTTGGGGATGACAAGTAGCAGATTACAACAATATTGAGCAAAGTTTAGCCCATAAAGTAATCCGAAAATAGAATCCCTCCCCTTCTTTTAAGAATAGCACGCAAAAGTGATCCCAAAGTTCTATTGACAACTTCAGTTTGTCCATCTGTTTGAGGATGACAAGTAGTAGATTGCAACAATATTGTGCAAAGTTTAGCCCATAAAGTAATCCAAAAATAGAATCCCTCCCCTTCTTAATCCTAGGCAACCCCAAAATAAAGTCCATAGAAATGTCAATCCAAGTTCTTTTTAAGAATAGCACGCAAAAGTGTTCCCAAATTTCTATTTACAACTTCAGTTTGTCCATCCGTTTGAGGATGACAAGTAGTAGATTACAACAATATTGAGCAAAGTTTAGCACATAAAGTAATCCAAAAATAGAATCCCTCACCTTCTTAGTCCTAGGCAACCCCAAAATAAAGTCCATAGAAATGTCAGTCCAAGTTCCTTTAAGAATAGCACGCAAAAGTGTTCCCAAAGTTCTATTTACAACTTCAGTTTGTCCATCCGTTTGAGGATGACAAGTAGTAGATTACAACAATATGGAGCAAAGTTTAGCCCATAAAGTAATCCAAAAATAGAATTCCTCCCCTTCTTAGTCCTTGGCAACCCCAAAATAAAGTCCATAGAAATGTCAATCCAAGTTCTTTTTAAGAATAGCACGCAAAAGTGTTCCCAAAGTTCTATTTTACAACTTCAGTTTGTCCATCCGTTTGAGGATGACAAGTAGTAGATTACAACAATATTGAGCAAAGTTTAGCCCATAAAGTAATCAAAAAATAGAATCCCTCCCCTTCTTAGTCCTAGGCAACCCAAAAATAAAGTCCATAGAAATGTCAATCCAAGTTCTTTTTAAGAATAGCACGCAAAAGTGTTCCCAAAGTTCTATTTACAACTTCAGTTTGTCCATCCGTTTGGGGATGACAAGTAGTAGATTACAACAATATTGAGCAAAGTTTAGCCCATAAAGTAATCCGAAAATAGAATCCCTCCCCTTCTTAGTCCTAGGCAACCCCAGAATAAAGTGCATAGAAATGTTAATCCAAGTTCTTTTAAGAATAGCACGCGAAAGTGTTCCCAAAGTTCTATTTACAACTTCAGTTTGTCCATCCGTTTGAGGATGACAAGTAGTAGATTACAACAATATGGAGCAAAGTTTAGCCCATAAAGTAATCCAAAAATAGAATCCCTCCCCTTCTTAGTCCTAGGCAACCCCAAAATAAAGTCCATAGAAATGTCAATCAATGTTCTTTTAAGAATAGCACGCACAAGTGTTCCCAAAGTTTTATTTACAACTTCAGTTTGTCCATCCGTTTGGGGATGACAAGTAGTAGATTACAACAATATTGAGCAAAGTTTAGCCCATATAAGTTTTATTGACAACTTCAGTTTGTCCATCCGTTTGAGGATGACAAATAGTAGATTACAACAATATTGAGCAAAGTTTAGCCCATAAAGTAATCCAAAAATAGAATCCCTCCCCTTCTTAGTCCTAGGCAACCCCAAAATAAAGTGCATAGAAATGTCAATCCAAATTCTTTTTAAGAATAGCACGCAAAAGTGTTCCCAAAGTTCTATTTACAACTTCAGTTTGTCCATCCATTTGAGGATGACAAGTAGTAGATTACAACTTTATTGTGCAAAGTTTAGCCCATAAAGTAATCCAAAAATAGAATCCCTCCCCTTCTTAGTCCTAGGCAACCCCAAAATAAAGTCCATAGAAATGTCAATCCAAGTTCTTTTTAAGAATAGCAGGCAAAAGTGTTCCCAAAGTTCTATTGACAACTTCAGTTTGTCCATCCGTTTGAGGATGACAAGTAGTAGATTACAACAATATTGAGCAAAGTTTAGCACATAAAGTGATTTCCAAAAATAGAATCTTTCACCTTCTTAGTCCTAGGCAACCCCAAAATAAAGTCCATAGAAATGTCAGTCCAAGTTCTTTTAAGAATAGCACGCAAAAGTGTTCCCAAAGTTCTATTTACAACTTCAGTTTGTCCATCCGTTTGAGGATGACAAGTAGTAGATTACAACAATATGGAGCAAAGTTTAGCCCTTAAAGTAATCCAAAAATAGAATCCCTCCCCTTCTTAGTCCTAGGCAACCCCAAAATAAAGTCCATAGAAATGTCAATCAAAGTTCTTTTAAGAATAGCACGCACAAGTGTTCCCAAAGTTCTATTTACAACTTCAGTTTGTCCATCCGTTTGGAGATGACAAGTAGTAGATTACAACAATATTGAGCAAAGTTTAGCCCATATAAGTTCTATTGACAACTTCAGTTTATCCATCCGTTTGAGGATGACAAATAGTAGATTACAACAATATTGAGCAAAGTTTATCCCATAAAGTAATCCAAAAATAGAATCCCTCCCCTTCTTAGTCCTAGGCAACCCCAAAATAAAGTGCATAGAAATGTCAATCCAAGTTCTTTTTAAGAATAGCACGCAAAAGTGTTCCCAAAGTTCTATTTACAACTTCAGTTTGTCCATCCGTTTGAGGATGACAAGTAGTAGATTACAACTTTATTGTGCAAAGTTTAGCCCATAAAGTAATCCAAAAATAGAATCCCTCCCCTTCTTAGTCCTAGGCAACCCCAAAATAAAGTCCATAGAAATGTCAATCCAAGTTCTTTTTAAGAATAGCACGCAAAAGTGTTCCCAAAGTTCTATTGACAACTTCAGTTTGTCCATCCGTTTGAGGATGACAAGTAGTAGATGACAACAATATGGAGCAAGGTTAGGCCATAAAGTAATCCAAAAATAGAATCCCTCCCCTTCTTAGTCCTAGGCAACCCCAAAATAAAGTGCATAGAAATGTCAATCCAAGTTCTTTTATGAATAGCACGCAAAAGTGTTCCCAAAATTCTATTTACAACTTCAGTTTGTCCATCCGTTTGGGGATGACAAGTAGTAGATTACAACAATATTGAGCAAAGTTTAGCCCATAAAGTAATCCGAAAATAGAATCCCTCCCCTTCTTTTAAGAATAGCACGCAAAAGTGATCCCAAAGTTCTATTGACAACTTCAGTTTGTCCATCTGTTTGAGGATGACAAGTAGTAGATTGCAACAATATTGTGCAAAGTTTAGCCCATAAAGTAATCCAAAAATAGAATCCCTCCCCTTCTTAATCCTAGGCAACCCCAAAATAAAGTCCATAGAAATATCAATCCAAGTTCTTTTTAAGAATAGCACGCAAAAGTGTTCCCAAAGTTCTATTTACAACTTCAGTTTGTCCATCCGTTTGAGGATGACAAGTAGTAGATTACAACAATATTGAGCAAAGTTTAGCACATAAAGTAATCCAAAAATAGAATCCCTCACCTTCTTAGTCCTAGGCAACCCCAAAATAAAGTCCATAGAAATGTCAGTCCAAGTTCCTTTAAGAATAGCACGCAAAAGTGTTCCCAAAGTTCTATTTACAACTTCAGTTTGTCCATCCGTTTGAGGATGACAAGTAGTAGATTACAACAATATGGAGCAAAGTTTAGCCCATAAAGTA
This sequence comes from Primulina eburnea, assembly GCF_022965805.1. Lineage (NCBI taxonomy): Eukaryota > Viridiplantae > Streptophyta > Magnoliopsida > Lamiales > Gesneriaceae > Primulina > Primulina eburnea. The sequence goes on from NW_027331356.1 coordinate 81,917, forward strand.
ATCCAAAAATAGAATTCCTCCCCTTCTTAGTCCTTGGCAACCCCAAAATAATGTCCATAGAAATGTCAATCCAAGTTCTTTTTAAGAATAGCACGCAAAAGTGTTCCCAAAGTTCTATTTTACAACTTCAGTTTGTCCATCCGTTTGAGGATGACAAGTAGTAGATTACAACAATATTGAGCAAAGTTTAGCCCATAATGTAATCCAAAAATAGAATCCCTCCCCTTCTTAGTCCTAGGCAACCCAAAAATAAAGTCCATAGAAATGTCGATCCAAGTTCTTTTTAAGAATAGCACGCAAAAGTGTTCCCAAAGTTCTATTTACAACTTCAGTTTGTCCATCCGTTTGGGGATGACAAGTAGTAGATTACAACAATATTGAGCAAAGTTTAGCCCATAAAGTAATCCGAAAATAGAATCCCTCCCCTTCTTAGTCCTAGGCAACCCCAGAATAAAGTGCATAGAAATGTTAATCCAAGTTCTTTTAAGAATAGCACGCGAAAGTGTTCCCAAAGTTCTATTTACAACTTCAGTTTGTCCATCCGTTTGAGGATGACAAGTAGTAGATTACAACAATATGGAGCAAAGTTTAGCCCATAAAGTAATCCAAAAATAGAATCCCTCCCCTTCTTAGTCCTAGGCAACCCCAAAATAAAGTCCATAGAAATGTCAATCAATGTTCTTTTAAGAATAGCACGCACAAGTGTTCCCAAAGTTCTATTTACAACTTCAGTTTGTCCATCCGTTTGGGGATGACAAGTAGTAGATTACAACAATATTGAGCAAAGTTTAGCCCATATAAGTTTTATTGACAACTTCAGTTTGTCCATCCGTTTGAGGATGACAAATAGTAGATTACAACAATATTGAGCAAAGTTTAGCCCATAAAGTAATCCAAAAATAGAATCCCTCCCCTTCTTAGTCCTAGGCAACCCCAAAATAAAGTGCATAGAAATGTCAATCCAAGTTCTTTTTAAGAATAGCACGCAAAAGTGTTCCCAAAGTTCTATTTACAACTTCAGTTTGTCCATCCGTTTGAGGATGACAAGTAGTAGATTACAACTTTATTGTGCAAAGTTTAGCCCATAAAGTAATCCAAAAATAGAATCCCTCCCCTTCTTAGTTCTAGGCAACCCCAAAATAAAGTCCATAGAAATGTCAATCCAAGTTCTTTTTAAGAATAGCACGCAAAAGTGTTCCCAAAGTTCTATTGACAACTTCAGTTTGTCCATCCGTTTGAGGATGACAAGTAGTAGATTACAACAATATGGAGCAAGGTTAGGCCATAAAGTAATCCAAAAATAGAATCCCTCCCCTTCTTAGTCCTAGGCAACCCCAAAATAAAGTGCATAGAAATGTCAATCCAAGTTCTTTTATGAATAGCACGCAAAAGTGTTCCCAAAGTTCTATTTACAACTTCAGTTTGTCCATCCGTTTGGGGATGACAAGTAGTAGATTACAACAATATTGGGCAAAGTTTAGCCCATAAAGTAATCCGAAAATAGAATCCCTCCCCTTCTTTTAAGAATAGCACGCAAAAGTGATCCCAAAGTTCTATTGACAACTTCAGTTTGTCCATCTGTTTGAGGATGACAAGTAGTAGATTGCAACAATATTGTGCAAAGTTTAGCCCATAAAGTAATCCAAAAATAGAATCCCTCCCCTTCTTAATCCTAGGCAACCCCAAAATAAAGTCCATAGAAATGTCAATCCAAGTTCTTTTTAAGAATAGCACGCAAAAGTGTTCCCAAAGTTCTATTGACAACTTCAGTTTGTCCATCCGTTTGAGGATGACAAGTAGTAGATTACAACAATTTTGAGCAAAGTTTAGCACATAAAGTGATTTCCAAAAATAGAATCTTTCACCTTCTTAGTCCTAGGCAACCCCAAAATAAAGTCCATAGAAATGTCAGTCCAAGTTCTTTTAAGAATAGCACGCAAAAGTGTTCCCAAAGTTCTATTTACAACTTCAGTTTGTCCATCCGTTTGAGGATGACAAGTAGTAGATTACAACAATATGGAGCAAAGTTTAGCCCTTAAAGTAATCCAAAAATAGAATCCCTCCCCTTCTTAGTCCTAGGCAACCCCAAAATAAAGTCCATAGAAATGTCAATCAAAGTTCTTTTAAGAATAGCACGCACAAGTGTTCCCAAAGTTCTATTTACAACTTCAGTTTGTCCATCCGTTTGGAGATGACAAGTAGTAGATTACAACAATATTGAGCAAAGTTTAGCCCATATAAGTTCTATTGACAACTTCAGTTTATCCATCCGTTTGAGGATGACAAATAGTAGATTACAACAATATTGAGCAAAGTTTAGCCCATAAAGTAATCCAAAAATAGAATCCCTCCCCTTCTTAGTCCTAGGCAACCCCAAAATAAAGTGCATAGAAATGTCAATCCAAGTTCTTTTTAAGAATAGCACGCAAAAGTGTTCCCAAAGTTCTATTTACAACTTCAGTTTGTCCATCCGTTTGAGGATGACAAGTAGTAGATTACAACTTTATTGTGCAAAGTTTAGCCCATAAAGTAATCCAAAAATAGAATCCCTCCCCTTCTTAGTCCTAGGCAACCCCAAAATAAAGTCCATAGAAATGTCAATCCAAGTTCTTTTTAAGAATAGCACGCAAAAGTGTTCCCAAAGTTCTATTGACAACTTCAGTTTGTCCATCCGTTTGAGGATGACAAGTAGTAGATTACAACAATATGGAGCAAGGTTAGGCCATAAAGTAATCCAAAAATAGAATCACTCCCCTTCTTAGTCCTAGGCAACCCCAAAATAAAGTGCATAGAAATGTCAATCCAAGTTCTTTTATGAATAGCACGCAAAAGTGTTCCCAAAGTTCTATTTACAACTTCAGTTTGTCCATCCGTTTGGGGATGACAAATAGTAGATTTCAACAATATTGAGCAAAGTTTAGCCCATAAAGTAATCCGAAAATAGAATCCCTCCCCTTCTTTTAAGAATAGCACGCAAAAGTGATCCCAAAGTTCTATTGACAACTTCAGTTTGTCCATCTGTTTGAGGATGACAAGTAGTAGATTGCAACAATATTGTGCAAAGTTTAGCCCATAAAGTAATCCAAAAATAGAATCCCTCCCCTTCTTAATCCTAGGCAACCCCAAAATAAAGTCCATAGAAATGTCAATCCAAGTTCTTTTTAAGAATAGCACGCAAAAGTGTTCCCAAAGTTCTATTTACAACTTCAGTTTGTCCATCCGTTTGAGGATGACAAGTAGTAGATTACAACAATATTGAGCAAAGTTTAGCACATAAAGTAATCCAAAAATAGAATCCCTCACCTTCTTAGTCCTAGGCAACCCCAAAATAAAGTCCATAGAAATGTCAGTCCAAGTTCCTTTAAGAATAGCACGCAAAAGTGTTCCCAAAGTTCTATTTACAACTTCAGTTTGTCCATCCGTTTGAGGATGACAAGTAGTAGATTACAACAATATGGAGCAAAGTTTAGCCCATAAAGTAATCCAAAAATAGAATTCCTCCCCTTCTTAGTCCTTGGCAACCCCAAAATAAAGTCCATAGAAATGTCAATCCAAGTTCTTTTTAAGAATAGCACGCAAAAGTGTTCCCAAAGTTCTATTTTACAACTTCAGTTTGTCCATCCGTTTGAGGATGACAAGTAGCAGATTACAACAATATTGAGCAAAGTTTAGCCCATAAAGTAATCCAAAAATAGAATCCCTCCCCTTCTTAGTGTTAGAGTAGGTGCACGTCGAGCCAAGTGTTGGCCGACTGTTCACAATGAAACTCTTTGTATAAACGATCTTTATTTTAATAATATTTCAATTTATTAATTTGGCGCATCTTTATCTTTATACCCATGCTAGTTGCATAGATAAAGTCCTTGAATATACAAATAGTAGAAAGAATATGAGATGCTCATATGATGAGTATCATGAAACTCATATTTGGAATACTGTATATTCTAAACCGTTCCTAGTCGATCCAGCCGCCACTAAGAAGGATATAGGCCGCTCGAGTTAGAGACTAGTATCTGCGATGTGAGTACCATGTTTCATTGGTAGGGGACATTGTGATGTCCGAGCATGCAGATAGGTGCTCCTCGTAGAGTGCACTGAACAACCCTCCATAAAAGGACTTTCCAAGTGGTTCTCACTTATCGAGTGGAAAAGTCCTGGTTTATGGTTGTACAGAATTAGTCCTTATGACCCGGGACAACATTGAGACTCTATGTGCTAGCGTTTCACTTTGACTTGTTTACCGACTCTTATGGGGTCATTAGGTGGCAAGGTTGGGTGTTACGGCGAAACATATAGGAGTCGATGCATTGTAGTCGGGGATTCACCGCTTACCTACGGGTATGGATATCCTATGTGTTTATCATGTATGTGTGGGTTGAAATCTCTGATCAGAGTATGGTGGTAATTATGAAAGGGGTTTCATAGATTACACCATCGATGCAACCACGACATGACACATAGTATCGATTCATTGACAACTCTCGATAGACCAATAGTTGTCGAATCGGTCGGGATATATGAGTTGAAGGGACCGTACTGTACGCTAACCATAATTGAATGGTTCTTGCAGGCACTATCATGTGATACCTAGGGAATCACGTAAGCGATGCTGCTAGGCGTTTAACGTGATTGGTTGGGTACTATCAGACTTGAGTTCTGACGTTCTTACTATCAAGGAGTTGATAAGTAAGAATGGAGCAATTGGGGTATGCTCGAATAAGGACATGTTTAGTCCGAATCACATTGAGATGTGAACCCACGGCTAGTTGTATCAATGAACCATTGAGGGCCACACAAGTACTTGCTTAGTAAATCCCGAAGAGAAGTAAAATAGTTCAATGTGTTGAACGGCTTATAAATGTGTTTATAAGTGTAAAGAAAATTAGAAGTATGACTTCTATGAGAGAAATATAAATTTTAATATATGGAAGTGTTCCTAAGATTAAAATTTGGCCAAGTAAATAATGTAGTTGAAAATTGTGATTTTCATAAACATTATTGGGGACTAAATTAAATTAATTCAAATGTTGAATTAATTAAACACTAGTGGACCTAGTAGAGTCTAAAATAATTAAATTAATTCAAGTGTTGAATTAATTAAATAATATTGAGTCTTGTAGAGCTCAATTAAAATAATTATTTAAACTAGTGGGACTTGAGTAAATTCAAGTAATATTTAATTTATCTCAAATGTGTTTGAGATAATGAAAATTTAGTCCATGGTTTTTAATGTGTTAAAAACCATATAATATACAAGTGAGACATGTAGGGATTGCATGCTTGGGAGGTGAAGAGACTTGAATACTTTTTAATAAAATAATGCATGGCATGGGGGACACCTTTTTCCACTTTTCCCACACCCAAGTCTAGACTTCACTCCACACATTTTGTCTCTCACTTTGGCCGAAATCTTCAAGGGTTGCTCTCTCAAAATTTTCTTTCTTGTGTTCTTCATTTTCTTGGAGAATAACTCTTCTCTTTGAAAAATCCTCAAGTTTTTCTAGTGCAAAACTTGAAGGGGATTTACCTAGTATAGTGGTGGGCCTAATTCTTGAAGAGGAAGGAGGTTTGCTTGTAGATTTTTCTTCCATACAAGAGCCAAAGTGTTTACACTTTGGTTGGTGCCATTCATCAACTCTAAGGGGTTGATAGGTAACAAAATTCTAAACACCCTATGAATGAGATTTATGGTGTATATTGTATTTTTGCTACACAAATGTGAGGGGGCCGAAAATTTTAAAGATTTTTGCTTCCGTTGCTTGTTTTTCGGGCTCCCTAAATCGTTCCTTTCAAGTGGTATCAGAGCTAGGTTACCATTTTGTGTAGCATAATACAATAATATTGTATTGAGATCGATTTCTAACCGCTTGAGAATTTTTGTGCAAAGAATATGCAAGGACCGAAAATTTTATGTCAAAAACAAAAAAAAAAAAAATGTTTTTCGGGGCTGCCCGAGGGCTGCCCGAAGGGGCTGCCCGAAATTTTTTCGGGCAGCCGAGGGGCAGCCCAAGGGGCTGCCCGAAATACTGTTTTTAAATAAAAAAAAAAATTTTTTGTTGCCGGAATCCGGCGACGGAGCTCCGGCGACGGCGATGACGGCTAGGGTTTCCAAAAGTGTTTTGGACAATCTTAGTGTCATGGGCCTTGAGTTGTTGGGCCATTAGATGGTCAACATAATTTTGTGAAATTTAAATGGGCCAAGCTATTTTTGGTGAAAAATGAGTTTTGGGCCCTTAAGTTTAAATTTACAATTGTTGCACATATTTTCTCATAAAATAAATAATTGAAGTGTGACTTTAATTATTTATAGTAAATTGTGATTTACAAGAAATTCGATTATAAATAAATTAATTTGAAAGTAGACAAAGGTGTTTGTATACTTTGTTAATTTAATTTATAATTGTGGCGGTTAGTGATTGGATCAAGATATATAATATTGGATCAATTAATTATAGTGATAATTAATTGATGGTGTATGATATGTGATATTATGCATGAAGGATGATCAAAAGCCCAAGCCCAATTTGCTAGGTGTATGCTAGGATATTTATGTTGAATGATTGTAATAATTATCAAATTCAAGTGGGCTTGGTTTATGGCCCGTTCCCACCCCCATGAGATGTATCCCTATGTGCCATGGATATTTAATTGTAAATATTAGAATAGTGGAAGATCAAGATTGGAAGATGGTGGCCTTGGTGATTATGAAGATCGAAGACATGTAATATTGGATGCTAATGTAATAACTTAGTTGCATTGCATCCCTGCATTTACCCTAGGATTGGACCTAGGCCCGTGTTTGGCTCACACGGGCCATTAGTTTTGGGGCGATTGATCATCCTTGTACTGTTTTCTATTTATAATATATGCATGATATGTTATAAATAATGAGTATGTGCGTTATTATTATTATAATAACAAAGTTGCATGAATCCGGCAAACATACGATCAAACATGGCGAGCTTTTAAAATAAAATTAATGATGAGACCTTTCAAAATTAAAAACCCTCATTTTGAATAAGATTCAAAATTAATATCAAGTCCGAAAAGGGGAATTATAAATTTGTTTATAATTTCCTTGTCTTCCATCGACAATGGATGCATGATGAACGCTACCCGTACTCGGGGCTCGGCTCATATTATTGGGGGAGCCTTGGGTGCCGGAAAGCTGTGACATCCATTGACATTGTGATGTGAACTACGTGGAACTCCCATGATTTCGGCTCATATTATTGAGGGAACTCATGGCGACCGTCCATTAAGGTTCAATATCGATGGGTTAGGCTTGACACGTAAAGATGAACGACGTCATATTATTGGGTCCTAATCAAACGTGAGACAAAAGTATACGTAGAGGGTTGCATGGCGATGCAATTGGAAACTACCTTTTAGGAATTATGATGGCCGATATTATTCGGGATCACAATTCGCTAATTGGACCTTACGTACCTTCTGAGGAAAGTGTTTCCCGTTTTCACTAGAGGGTAGTGAAAATGTCAAAACAGTGGGAGCGATTATTTATAAAGTAAAAGTCCAAACTTTATATCTTATTAAATATTTTAAAATAGTCATTAACATTTATCTGTTTTACTTTTCAGTACAATCTTTGACATGTCATCAATTCGCAACCCGTTTTCGGTCATTCTCGAAAAACACATTCTAACCGGACCAAACTATATCACTTGGCTAAGAAATTTAAAGATTGTCCTAAACTCGGAGAAGATCGCATATACACTTACTGAGGCGCCCCCTGCTGAGGCTCCTATAGGCTGCACTCCTGAGGAATTGCAGACCTACAAGGATTGGTGCGACCATGACTTGAAGGCGAAGTGTTATATGCAGGCTTCGATGAACGATGAGCTACAAAGGCGATTCGAGGATGCTAAGAATGCTGCTGACATTCATATGCACCTCAAGGAGCTCTTCGGTGAGCAGACTCGGCCTTTGAGGCATGCCACAGTGAAGGAGCTCATCACTTTACGCATGCGAGATGGGACTTCGGTCCATGAGCATGGCCTAAAGTTGATTGGGCTCGTGGACAAGCTCGTAGGCATGGATTTGATCTTGCCATCGGAGTTGACCACGGATGTGTTGCTGTTGTCACTGCCCAGCTCTTTCGATCCTTTTGTCGTGAACTTCAACATGAACAAGCTTGAGCCTAGCCTTGAAGAGTTGGTGAACATGCTTGTGACCTTTGAGTCCACGATCAAGAAGGAGAAGCAGGTTCTTTTTGTGGGCTCTTCATCTGGCACGAAGACCGGTCCACCTGGGAAGGGAAAGAAGCGTTCTTTCCAGCGTACCAAGAAGAGCGAGCCCTTGAAGAGGCAGACTTCGAGTCCCGTAGTGGCAGCCGCGCCAGTGAAGGCTGAAAAGACTGTTGACATCTGTCACCACTGCAAGAAGCCTGGACATTGGAGGCGTAATTGCAGGGAATATCTTGCGCAGAAGGGTTCTGCCAAAGGTATGTTCTTTATTGAAGTAAATATCTCGATTAACTCTACTTCTTGGGTATTGGATACCGGCTGTGGCTCACATCTCTGTAACGATTTGCAGGTGATGGGAAGAAGTAGAAGGCTCCGAGAGGGTGAGACCTTCTTAAGGATGGGCAATGGAGCAAGAGTTGCTGCCAAGGCCATAGGAGATGTTTGTTTAATTTTGAACAATGATTTTAAGTTTGTATTAAGAGATGTTTTATTTGTACCAGACTTGATTAAAAACATTATTTCCATTCCTATGCTTGATATTGATGGATATTCTTGTTTATTTGGCAAAGGTGTTTGCAATATTTACAAGAATGAATGTTTAGTTGGTACCGGTGAACTTGAAAACAATCTCTACACCTTAAAATTAAAAGATATTCCACTTAACAATGTCCAAACGATAACAACAACAAATAAGCGCAAACAAGATACTCTTAATTCGGCACAATTATGGCATGCTCGATTAGGTCATATATCCCTAAGAAGGATGAACAAGCTAGTGGGAGTTGGCATGTTTGATATGTCTGATATTAACGCTCTCACGACTTGTGAATCCTGTCTGAAAGGAAAGATGACCAAAATTCCCTTTAAGGGCCATGCGGAGCGAGCCAAAGGGTTATTGGATTTGATCCATACCGATGTGTGCGGTCCGCTTAGCATCACCACTAAGCATGGACATGCCTACTTCATCACCTTTACCGATGACCATTCGAGGTATGGGTATGTGTATTTAATGAAATACAAGTCTGAAGCCTTTGAAAGGTTCAAAGAATTCAGAAGTGAAGTAGAGAAGCAATTGGGACGAAGCATCAAGACACTTCGATCGGATCGAGGTGGTGAGTACTTGAGTGCCGAGTTCCAAGAGTATCTTAGAGAGAATGGGATTCTCTCGCAGTGGACTCCGCCCGCTACACCACAATTGAATGGTGTTTCGGAGCGTCGTAACCGGACTTTGATGGACATGGTTCGGTCTATGATGGGGTTCACGGAGTTGCCGCCATCCTTTTGGGGATATGCGCTTGAAACAGCGGCACTGTTGTTGAACAATGTCCATACAAAGGCAGTTGACAAGACTCCATATGAGATATGGATGGGTAAGCCTCCCAAGTATTCTTATCTAAGAATATGGGGGTGTCCTGCTTATGTGAAGCAGACAGTGGGAGATAAATTGGATAGTCGATCCATTTTATGCTACTTTGTGGGATATCCAAGGAATTCAATTGGATATTACTTCTATCATCCCCAAGAAACAAAGGTGTTTGTTTCTAGGAACGCAACCTTTTTGGAAAAGGAATTTCTATTGGATAGAAAAGGCGAGATGATAGAACTCGAAGAGGTTCGAGAGACACCCACAGACGTAGAACCCACACCCGAGAAGCCAAGTGAGGAGATACAAGCTCCTAGAAGAACCGAGAGAGTCTCGAGACCACCTGTGAGGTATGGTCTGCTTCTTGAAGAGGGCCATGATGAGCCTAACCTTGGATGTGATCCAAGGACCTTCAAGGAAGCGTTATCGGATGCCGATTCATCCAAATGGCTTGAAGCAATGGAATCAGAGATGAATTCCATGCATTCGAACCAAGTGTGGAATCTCGTGGATCCACCTGAGGGAATTGTTCCCATAGGGTGTAAATGGATTTACAAGAGGAAACTTGGGGCGGATGGGAAGGTATTGACCTTCAAGGCGCGATTGGTAGCAAAAGGGTATACTCAAAGACAAGGTGTTGACTATGAGGAAACCTTTTCTCCAGTTGCGATGTTCAAGTCCATTAGGATATTGCTAGCCATAGCTGCATGGTTTGACTATGAGATATGGCAGATGGATGTGAAGACAGCCTTCCTTAATGGGGATATTAAGGAAGAAATTTATATGTCTCAACCTGAAGGGTTTACATCCATCGGAAGTGAGCATATGGTATGCAAACTTCAAAGATCTATTTATGGTCTTAAGCAGGCATCTAGGAGCTGGAACCTCAGATTCGATAGTACAATCAAAGAGTTTGGTTTTACTAAGAATCCTGAGGAACCCTGTGTGTATAAGAAGGTCAGTGGGAGTGCTGTGACATTCCTTGTTCTTTATGTTGATGACATTCTACTCATTGGGAATGATGTAGGAATGTTGCAATCAACAAAGATATGGTTAGCAAGTAAGTTCTCAATGCAGGACTTGGGTGAAGCATCTTTTGTATTGGGAATACAGATCTATAGAGATAGATCAAAAAGATTGCTTGGTCTCACCCAGTCCACATACATTGATACCATCGTGAAGCGGTTCTCGATGGATGAGTCCAAGAGAGGACATCTACCAATGTGTCATGGCGTGTCCCTATCCAAGTCTATGTCTCCCAAGACTGATGCAGAGATAGCGGCGATGACACGAATTCCGTATGCTTCGGCTATTGGTAGTATCATGTATGGGATGATATCTATACGTCCTGACGTGGCATTTGCACTAAGTGTAGTGAGTAGATATCAATCCAACCCTGGTCTTCCACACTGGAAAGCTGTGAAAGACATCCTCAAGTATTTGAGAAGGACCAATAAGTTGTTTTTGGTCTATGGGGGTGGAGAACTAAAATTGGAAGGCTATACCGACTCTAGCTTCCAAAGCGATGTTGATGACTCGAAGTCAACCTCCGGATTCATATTCATGCTCAATGGTGGTGCTGTCTCTTGGAAGAGTTCCAAGCAAGACAGTACTGCGGATTCCACCACTGAGGCAGAATACATTGCTGCATCGGCTGCAGCAAAGGAGGCTGTTTGGATTAGGAATTTCGTCCAAGAGTTGGGCGTCATTCCTAATGGAGTTGCTCCTATCCCGGTGATGTGTGACAACACGGGAGCCATAGCTCAGGCGAAGGAGCCAAGGTCTCATCAGAAGTCCAAACACGTATTGAGAAAGTACCACATCCTCAGAGAGATCGTGGAAAGAGGAGATGTCGTGATTGACAAAGTCGGCTCCGCAGATAATGTTGCTGATCCACTAACTAAGCCTTTACCAGGACCATCGTTCGAGAAGCATCGCGAATCAATGGGTCTAAAGTATATAGGTAGTTGGCTCTAGTGCAAGTGGGAGATTGTTAGAGTAGGTGCACGTCGAGCCAAGTGTTGGCCGACTGTTCACAATGAAACTCTTTGTATAAACGATCTTTATTTTAATAATATTTCAATTTATTAATTTGGCGCATCTTTATCTTTATACCCATGCTAGTTGCATAGATAAAGTCCTTGAATATACAAATAGTAGAAAGAATATGAGATGCTCATATGATGAGTATCATGAAACTCATATTTGGAATACTGTATATTCTAAACCGTTCCTAGTCGATTCAGCCGCCACTAAGAAGGATATAGGCCGCTCGAGTTAGAGACTAGTATCTGCGATGTGAGTACCATGTTTCATTGGTAGGGGACATTGTGATGTCCGAGCATGCAGATAGGTGCTCCTCGTAGAGTGCACTGAACAACCCTCCATAAAAGGACTTTCCAAGTGGTTCTCACTTATCGAGTGGAAAAGTCCTGGTTTATGGTTGTACAGAATTAGTCCTTATGACCCGGGACAACATTGAGACTCTATGTGCTAGCGTTTCACTTTGACTTGTTTACCGACTCTTATGGGGTCATTAGGTGGCAAGGTTGGGTGTTACGGCGAAACATATAGGAGTCGATGCATTGTAGTCGGGGATTCACCGCTTACCTACGGGTATGGATATCCTATGTGTTTTTCATGTATGTGTGGGTTGAAATCTCTGATCAGAGTATGGTGGTAATTATGAAAGGGGTTTCATAGATTACACCATCGATGCAACCACGACATGACACATAGTATCGATTCATTGACAACTCTCGATAGACCAATAGTTGTCGAATCGGTCGGGATATATGAGTTGAAGGGACCGTACTGTACGCTAACCATAATTGAATGGTTCTTGCAGGCACTATCATGTGATACCTAGGGAATCACGTAAGCGATGCTGCTAGGCGTTTAACGTGATTGGTTGGGTACTATCAGACTTGAGTTCTGACGTTCTTACTATCAAGGAGTTGATAAGTAAGAATGGAGCAATTGGGGTATGCTCGAATAAGGACATGTTTAGTCCGAATCACATTGAGATGTGAACCCACGGCTAGTTGTATCAATGAACCATTGAGGGCCACACAAGTACTTGCTTAGTAAATCCCGAAGAGAAGTAAAATAGTTCAATGTGTTGAACGGCTTATAAATGTGTTTATAAGTGTAAAGAAAATTAGAAGTATGACTTCTATGAGAGAAATATAAATTTTAATATATGGAAGTGTTCCTAAGATTAAAATTTGGCCAAGTAAATAATGTAGTTGAAAATTGTGATTTTCATAAACATTATTGGGGACTAAATTAAATTAATTCAAATGTTGAATTAATTAAACACTAGTGGACCTAGTAGAGTCTAAAATAATTAAATTAATTCAAGTGTTGAATTAATTAAATAATATTGAGTCTTGTAGAGCTCAATTAAAATAATTATTTAAACTAGTGGGACTTGAGTAAATTCAAGTAATATTTAATTTATCTCAAATGTGTTTGAGATAATGAAAATTTAGTCCATGGTTTTTAATGTGTTAAAAACCATATAATATACAAGTGAGACATGTAGGGATTGCATGCTTGGGAGGTGAAGAGACTTGAATACTTTTTAATAAAATAATGCATGGCATGGGGGACACCTTTTTCCACTTTTCCCACACCCAAGTCTAGACTTCACTCCACACATTTTGTCTCTCACTTTGGCCGAAATCTTCAAGGGTTGCTCTCTCAAAATTTTCTTTCTTGTGTTCTTCATTTTCTTGGAGAATAACTCTTCTCTTTGAAAAATCCTCAAGTTTTTCTAGTGCAAAACTTGAAGGGGATTTACCTAGTATAGTGGTGGGCCTAATTCTTGAAGAGGAAGGAGGTTTGCTTGTAGATTTTTCTTCCATACAAGAGCCAAAGTGTTTACACTTTGGTTGGTGCCATTCATCAACTCTAAGGGGTTGATAGGTAACAAAATTCTAAACACCCTATGAATGAGATTTATGGTGTATATTGTATTTTTGCTACACAAATGTGAGGGGGCCGAAAATTTTAAAGATTTTTGCTTCCGTTGCTTGTTTTTCGGGCTCCCTAAATCGTTCCTTTCAGTAAAAGTACGGTTCATCACACATTACTTCATCATTTTGCGTAGAGGATGTTTCAAAGCAAGTGACCCATAACATATTTCGTCTGATCAGACTAAACCACAATACTGTGCTGACAGTGACGTATCCACTGTCAAATACATGAGATCCCCGTTCATAATTTAACGGGCAGATTTGTTTCCGTTCATAATTTAACGTTTTCCAATCCTAATCTAAACACGTTCATAATTTAACGGGGTGGAGAGGTCCTCGGCCACATTCACCGACTTCCAAACACATTCATAATTTGGTCACAAGACATTTAGCATAACTCAAAAACTGAAATATTTTCTTTTGCATGTCAACATACTTACTTGGCGTTGAGAGATTCGTTGGACCTCACTTGGGGCCACTACTGCACATACTAACATGAATTTAAATACTTAACTTGTATGTCTGTAATGCCCGAGAATTAATCACTGTTAATTACGATTATTGAGTTATAATTCAAGGTGATTATAAAAAGATTAATCGAGACACGATTTGAGTCGGCGTGAAATGAATTATGTGCGAGGACAGTACCTCTCGTGCACATGTGCGACATGAGATGCGCACATGCACGACATGAGATGCGCACATGCGCGAAGTGGGCAGAGAGTCCTCGCGCATTTGCGCGGGGATGTGCGCGCATATGCGCGAGTTGTGCAAGTCATTTCCAGAGGGCCCTCGCGCATATGGGCGACGTGTATCCGCGCATATGCGCGAGATAACCCGAGAGTTGGCAATTTAGAGTAATGGCCTCGTGCATATGCGCCGAGTAAGGGCGCGCATATGCGCGAGTTGCCGTGTAAACACGCGCCAGGGCTTATCGCCTCGCGCATATGCGCGAGACGTGTTGCACGTAGAGTAAGCCATTTGCCTTACTATATGTATATATATATATATATATATATATATATATATATATATATATATATATATATATATATATACGTTTAATCTTCAGAAATAAGGAATCGAAGGGAAACTTTGGAGGAAATTGTCCTTCAATCTTAGGATCGCGATTGTGCAAAATCCGTCCGTTAGATTTTGAATCCGACTTCGATACTATGTTCCTATCAAAGCAGGCTACAACTGGACGTAATTTTTATTAAGTTTTGGCATGTCTTGAAATTATGATATGAATCGAATAGAATTCATATATGACGTTCTTGGCATGCTAGACATCGTAGAATCGAAGTCATATTTAGAAACGGACTGATTATGAAATTGTTATGATTTTCTGAAGTTAATTGACTGAGATATAATATCAGATTTATTAGTAATGACTATTGGCTGAGGGAATTATTGTCTGGTAATGTTGTATTGACCGGGATATCAGGATTGTGCGGTTATACCGTTGATTTTGAATTATTGATCAGATTGGTATCGATTTGAATGGTATATTGTTATGATATCATTGATACTGCCATTGCCAGATTGAAGGATTGACAGAGTTTAAATTCCAGACCGACACTAAGACGAAAGGTATAAGTCAATGTGGTATTGGGACATCGACTCAAGTAGGATGTACTTGAGTTTCCCTAAATCACATACTTATTATTATGTTTTATTATTGTGATTATTGATTTGATTGAATGTCTGTTCTATGGAGTTATATGAGCATGCATTAGACGAGTAATCTTGTGACAGAAGTACCTGATAGTGGCGGGATAGCCACGGGCACATTGCACTATGTCACAAGATAGTGTATTGGTGATAGGACCACAGTCCATGACGGTTAGGTCAGGACACTGGATGTTTGGTTATATCGACGTGGATAGAACTGGAGTCTTTTCTATTATTGTTGGTCGATATAGGAATACCACATCTGGAAACCGGGATCCCTAGACTAGGATTGAGTCTAGTCTGAGTCGTGGAGTCACGAGCATTGTCGATATTTTGATATCGATTATATTTCAGCTTTTAATATGTAATGCTCTTATATATCCATGCTTTTATGTTTATCATATAATGGCATGTTTTGTTGATTTATATTGGGATTATATTCTCACGGAATTATCCGGCTGATGTCTTGTTTGTATGTGTACATGACAACATGTGGGACAGGATCAGGGTCCAGGAGATGAGGAGAGATCGTGATAGAGTGGAGACTTCGGACTTGGATGTGTATAGGGTTTTATCACTTGATAATTAGATGTTGAACCTTAGTTTGTACTGATCTGTATATAGTACAGGACTTGTACTTTATTTTATACTGAGTTGTATATTAGTTTGATTTCACTACGTTCCGCATTTAAAAAAATTATGACCCTAATTACTTGATTAGTAATTGATCCTGATAACGATTATGAATTGATTAGCATCCGGATCCACGCAACAGGTGATATCAGAGCGATAGATCCTTGAGACTGAGATAGGAGTTAGTGAGCGAGGTAGATTGAGGTTTCCTTTCCTGCTTTTGATTGCTAGCATGATTTATTGTTTTGATACATGTTTACCTGAAATATCTGATTTTGATATGGTATTATGTATTATCTGGAATGGATCAGCTGTAAGATGATCCAAGGAAGATTGAAACTGATATGTTGTAATTGGGTTACTAATCCATTTAATTATTAGATATGCCTCCGAGAAGAGTACCAGAACAGGGTAGCACGTCCAATCCTCCAATGGACGTTACAGCTACTCCAATGGAGACATTGTTAAAAAGGTTTCAGTCTTTCCATCCACCGATTTTGAGGGGTACAGAGAATGCTGTTGAGTGTGAGAGTTGGTTGGACGATATTGAGATGATGTTCGAATCTTTAGAGTATACTGACGAGCGGAGGGTGAAGTTGATAAGACACCAGTTACACGACGTTGCTAAAAACTGGTGGATCACAACAAAACGGGCATTGGAACACCGAGGTATGACTATTACCTGGAATGTGTTTTAAAACTGAATTCTATCAGTTCTTCTAGCTCTGGGAGTCCTCGACAGAGCCAGAGCTATACTGGACATATTTGCAATACTTGTGGAGGGAAGAATTCCACTGAGCAGTTCCGAGGAGTGTTGGGAGCTGCCGTATCTGCAAACAACTAGGACACTTTGCCCGAATGTGTCCACAGAGAGGTGCCTAGGGATCCCAGGCAGCTGAGTCATCTGAATCAGTGGCTCAGACAGGTAGATGACCATCTGCTGTTCATTCTTTTCAGCCAGTACTGTCTACCCAGTCACAGTAGAGGCCAGGAGGAAGCCAGACAGTGAGCCAGCCTCCTAGACAGCAGGCCCGAGTTTTTGCTTTGACCGAGGAGCAGGCACAGGATGCACCTGATGATGTTGTGGCAGATAACTGTTTTATTTCTGGTTATCCTGCATACATATTGATTGATACTGGTGCATCGCATACTTTTATTCCTGAGAGGTTGCATTGAGTCATGCATTACCTATTGAGTCATTGTCTGCGGTAATGTCTGTTTCTTCTCTGTTAGGAACATGTTTGATATCGGTGAAGTCTGTGAAATCTTGTATACTGCAGTACGATGGGCATACGATTGAGTTAGATTGTATTGTGCTTGGTTTATCTGATTTTCATTCTATTATCGGTATCGATATATTAACCAAGTACCGAGCTACAGTTGACTGTTTTCACAAGATAGTGAGATTCAGACCTGAAATGGCTGAAGAATGGAAATTTTACGGTAAGGGTTCTCGAGCTATAATTCCTTTGATATCTGCGATAAATATGACTCGATTATTGCAGAAAGGAGCGGATGGATTCCTGGTATATTCAGTTGATTTACTTAAGTCAAGCCCATCATTCGCGGACTTGCCAGTGGTGTGTGAGTTTGCTGATGTCTTTCCAGATGAGATTCTTGGATTACCTCCGATTCGAGAGATAGACTTTAGCATTGAGTTAATGCCAGGAACAGTTCCGATTTCGAGGGCTCCGTACAGGATGGCACCGATCGAGTTGAAAGAGTTGAAAGAACAGTTGGAGGATTTACTGGCCAAGGGGTATATCAGACCGAGTGTATCTCCTTGGGGTGCTCCAGTATTGTTCGTGAGAAGAAGGATGGGTCGATGAGACTTTTGTATTGACTACCGGCAACTGAATAAGGCAACGGTAAAGAATAAATATCCCTTGCCTCGGATTGATGATTTATTTGATCAGTTGCAGGGTTATTCGGTGTATTCCAAGATCGATCTGAGATCTGTATACCATCAACTGAGAGTCAGAGATTCTGATATCTCAAAGACAGCATTCAGAACCAGGTATGGACACTATGAATTTATTGTCATGCCCTTTGGTTTGACGAATGCACCAGCGGTATTTATGGGATTAATGAACCGTATCTTTCAGAGATATCTTCGATGATTTGTGATTATATTCATCG
>NW_027331357.1:0-13605 GCF_022965805.1 Primulina eburnea
ATCTCTCTCTACTGGATCCAGGATCCTGGGTAAACGAACATACTGCTCAGGTAAATGACGTCAAGGTATGTAGCACTCTGCGCCGTCGCACCAGGAGGTGGCTCCCATACCAAAAATAAACCTGTGGATATACCGGTGACCTGACCACCGTCGGCCAACGGGGTCCAACCATCCACAACAAACGAGGGCTGAGCACCCTCTCAACAGGCTATCTCAAAGATAATCAGGCTCAACATGATTATGCAAATGCCGCATAACAAACATGCATCATATGACAGATATAATGCAACATATAAACATGCAACACATAGTAAAGCATACTCAATCCTGCTATCTCGGATAGTACTTTCGTACCTCAAATCAGTAGATCCTAGCAATCAGCCCTAGAATCAAGCCTGCGTCCGTAGTCAGCCCACTGATGCCGCTAGCTCCCAACTAGAGCACAGCTCCGCTACAAGACTAGTAGCTCCCTGCTAGTGCCTAAACCTCGGGAAAAGACTAGAAACCCATCAGAAACGACTAAAACGCTCTGGAACACTCGGAATTGGCGAGTAAAAAGTGAAACCTCGCGCCTCTATTTATAGACAACGATCGGAAGATCCGATCCACTTCGGAAGATCCGATCCGGCACACTTCGGACGATCCGAACTCTGATCGGACGATCCGAACCTTGCATGTCTTCCATGTGTCCAGACACCTGTCTTCGGACGATCCGAACCCTGATCGGACGATCCGAACTCTGCATGTCTTCCACGTGTCCAGACACCTGTCTTCGGACGATTCGAACCCTCTTCGGACGATCCGAACCCGCTTCGGACGATCCGAACTCTGTTCGGTCCTTCCGATCCCACCGAAATATAATTAATCCAATAATTAACTCAAATTAGGCATCGGGATACTACAAGAATTTAACTACGCGACCAGAAACAATAGTTCTAGGCAAGCCATGCAACCTAACGACTTCGCTAAAGAACAAATCCGTTATGTTTGAAGCATCATCGGTTTTATGAAAAGCTATAAAATATGCCATCTTTGAGAATTTATCCACAACAACAAAAATAGAATCCCTCCCCTTCTTAGTCCTAGGCAACCCCAAAATAAAGCCCATACAAATGTCGATCCAATTTCTTTTTAAGAATAGCACGCAAAAGTGTTCCCAAAGTTCTATTGACAACTTCAGTTTGTCCATCCATTTGAGGATGACAAGTAGTAGAAAACAACAATTTTGTGCCAAGTTTAGCCCATAAAGTCTTCCGAAAGTAACTCAAGAATTTAACATCGCGACCAGAAACAATAGTTCTAGGCAAGCCATGCAACCTAACGACTTCGCTAAAGAACAAATCTGTTATGTTTGAAGCATCATCGGTTTTATGACAAGCTATAAAATGTGCCATCTTTGAGAATTTATCCACAACAACAAAAATAGAATCCCTCCCTTTCTTAGTCCTAGGCAACCCCAAAATAAAGTCCATAGAAATGTCAATCCAAGTTCTTTTTAAGAATAGCACGCAAAAGTGTTCCCAAAGTTCTATTAACAACTTCAGTTTGTCCATCCGTTTGAGGATGACAAGTAGTAGAAAACAACAATTTTGTGTCATGTTTAGCCCATAAAGTCTTCCAAAAGTAACTAAAGAATTTAACATCGCGACCAGAAACAATAGTCCTAGGCATGACATGCAACCTAGCGACTTCTCTAAATAACAAATCCGCGATGTTTGAAGCATCATCGGTTTTATGACAAGCTATAAAATGTGCCATCTTAGAGAATCAATCCACAACAACAAAAATAGAATCCCTCCCCTTCTTAAGCCTAGGCAACCCCAAAATAAATGCCATTGAAATGTCAATCCAAGTTCTATTTAAGAATACCACGCAAAAGTGTTCCCAATGTTCTATTGACAACTTCAGTTTGTCCATCCGTTTGAGGAAGACAAGTAGTAGAAAACAACAATTTTGTGCCAAGTTTAGCCCATAAAGTCTTCCAAAAGTAACTCAATGATTTAACATCGCGACCAGAAACAATAGTCCTAGGCATGCCATGCAACCTAACGACTTCTCTAAAGAACAAATCCGCAATGTTGAAGCATCATCGGTTTTATGATAAGCTATAAAATGTGACATCTTAGAGAAACTATCCACAACAACAAAAATAGAATCCCTCCCCTTCTTAGTCCTAGGCAACCCCAAAATAAAGTCCATAGAAATGTAAATCCAAGTTCTTCTTAAGAATAGCACGCAAAAGTGTTCCCAAAGTTCTATTGACAACTTCAGTTTGTCCATCCGTTTGAGGATGACAAGTAGTAGAATACAACAATTTTGTGCCAAGTTTAGCCCATAAAGTCTTCCAAAAGTAACTCAACAATTTAACATCGCGACCAGAAACAATATTCCTAGGCATGCCATGCAACCTAACGACTTCTCTAAAGAACAAATCCGCAATGTTTGAAGCATCATCGGTTTTATGACAAGCTATAAAATGTGCCATCTTAGAGAATCTATCCACAACAACAAAAATAGAATCCCTCCCATCTTAGTCCAAGTCAACCCCGAAATAAAGTCCAAAGAAATGTAAATCCAAGTTCTTCTTAAGAATAGCACGCAAAAGTGTTCCCAAAGTTCTATTGACAACTTCAGTTTGTCCATCCGTTTGAGGATGACAAGTAGTAGAAAACAACAATTTTGTGCCTAGTTTAGCCCATAAAGTATTCCAAAAGTAACTCAAGAATTTAACATCGCGACCAGAAATAATAGTCCTAGGCATGCCATGCAACCTAACGACTTATCTAAAGAACAAATCCACAATGTTTGAAGCATCATCGGTTTTATGACAAGCTATAAAATGTGCCATCTTAGAGAATCTATCCACAACAACAAAAATAGAATCCCTCCCCTTCTTAGTCCTATGCAACCCCAAAATAAAGTCCATAGAAATGTAAATCCAAGTTCTTCTTAAGAATAGCACGCAAAAGTGTTCCCAAAGTTTATTTGATAACTTCAGTTTGTCCATCCGTTTGAGGATGACAAGTAGTAGAAAACAACAATTTTGTGCCAAGTTTAGCCCATAAAGCCTTCCGAAAGTAACTCAAGAATTTAACATCGCGACCAGAAACAATAGTTCTAGGCAAGCCATGCAACCTAACGACTTCGCTAAAGAACAAATCCGTTATGTTTAAAGCATCATCGGTTTTATGACAAGCTATAAAATGTGCCATCTTTGAGAATTTATCCACAACAACAAAAATAGAATCCCTCCCCTTCTTAGTCCTAGGCAACCCCAAAATAAAGTCCATACAAATGTCAATCCAATTTCTTTTTAAGAATAGCACGCAAAAGTGTTCCCAAAGTTCTATTGACAACTTCAGTTTGTCCATCCGTTTGAGGATGACAAGTAGTAGAAAACAACAATTTTGTTCCAAGTTTAGCCCATAAAGACTTCCGAAAGTAACTCAAGAATTTAACATCGCGACCAGAAACAATAGTTCTAGGCAAGCCATGCAACCTAACGACTTCGCTAAAGAACAAATCCGTTATGTTTGAAGCATCATCTGTTTTATGACAAGCTATAAAATGTGCCATCTTTGAGAATTTATCCACAACAACAAAAATAGAATCCCTCCCCTTCTTAGTCCTAGGCAACCCCAAAATAAAGTCCTTAGAAATGTCAATCCAAGTTCTTTTTAAGAATAGCACGCAAAAGTGTTCCCAAAGTTCTATTAACAACTTCAATTTGTCCATCCGTTTGAGGATGACAAGTAGTAGAAAACAACAATTATGTTTCAAGTTTAGCCCATAAAGTCTTCCAAAAGAAACTCAAGAATTTAACATCGCGACCAGAAACAATAGTCCTAGGCATGCCATGCAACCTAGCGACTTCTCTAAATAACAAATCCGCAATGTTTGAAGCATCATCGGTTTTATGACAAGCTATAAAATGTGACATCTTAGAGAATCTATCCACAACAACAAATATAGAATCCTTCCCCTTCTTAGTCCTAGGCAACCCCAAAATAAATTTCATAGAAATGTCAATCCAAGTTCAATTTAAGAATAGCACGCAAAAGTGTTCCCAAAGTTCTATTGACAACTTCAGTTTGTCCACCCGTTTGAGGATGACAAGTAGTAGAAAACAACAATTTTGTACCAAGTTTAGCCCATAAAGTCTTCCAAAAGTAACTCAAGAATTTAACATCGTGACCAGAAACAATAGTCCTAGGCATGCCACGCAACCTAACGACTTCTCTAAATAACAAATCCGCAATGTTTGAAGCATCATCCGTTTTATGACAAGCTATAAAATGTGCCATCTTGGAGAATCTATCCACAACAACAAAAATAGAATCCCTCCCCTTCTTAGTCCTAGGCAACCCCAAAATAAAGTCCATAGAAATGTCAATCCAAGTTCTATTTAAGAATAGCACGCAAAAGTGTTCCCAAAGTTCTATTGACAACTTCTGTTTGTCCATCCGTTTGAGGATGACAAGTAGTAGAAAACAGCAATTTTGTGCCAAGTTTAGCCCATAAAGTCTTCCAAAAGTAACTCAAAAATTTAACATCGCGACAAGAAACAATAGTCATAGGCATGCCATGCAACCTAACGACTTCTCTAAAGAACAAATCCGCAATGTTTGAAGCATCATCGGTTTTATGACAAGTTATAAAAAGTGTCATCTTAGAGAATATATCCACAACAACAAAAATAGAATCCCTCCTCTTCTTAGTTCTAGGCAACCCTAAAATAAAGTCCATAGAAATGTCAATCCAAGTTCTTTTTAAGAATAGCACGCAAAAGTGTTCCCAAAGTTCTATTAACAACTTCAGTTTGTCCATCCGTTTGAGGATGACAAGTAGTAGAAAACAACAATTTGTGTCATGTTTAGCCCATAAAGTCTTCCAAAAGTAACTAAAGAATTTAACATCGCGACCAGAAACAATAGTCCTAGGCATGACATGCAACCTAGCGACTTCTCTAAATAACAAATCCGCGATGTTTGAAGCATCATCGGTTTTATGACAAGCTATAAAATGTGCCATCTTAGAGAATCTATCCACAACAACAAAAATAGAATCCCTCCCCTTCTTAAGCCTAGGCAACCCCAAAATAAATGCCATTGAAATGTCAATCCAAGTTCTATTTAAGAATACCACGCAAAAGTGTTCCCAATGTTCTATTGACAACTTCAGTTTGTCCATCCGTTTGAGGATGACAAGTAGTAGAAAACAACAATTTTGTGCCAAGTTTAGCCCATAAAGTCTTCCAAAAGTAACTCAATGATTTAACATCGCGACCAGAAACAATAGTCCTAGGCATGCCATGCAACCTAACGACTTCTCTAAAGAACAAATCCGCAATGTTTGAAGCATCATCGGTTTTATGATAAGCTATAAAATGTGACATCTTAGAGAAACTATCCACAACAACAAAAATAGAATCCCTCCCCTTCTTAGTCCTAGGCAACCCCAAAATAAAGTCCATAGAAATGTAAATCCAAGTTCATCTTAAGAATAGCACGCAAAAGTGTTCCCAAAGTTCTATTGACAACTTCAGTTTGTCCATCCGTTTGAGGATGACAAGTAGTAGAATACAACAATTTTGTGCCAAGTTTAGCCCATAAAGACTTCCAAAAGTAACTCAACAATTTAACATCGCGACCAGAAACAATATTCCTAGGCATGCCATGCAACCTAACGACTTCTCTAAAGAACAAATCCGCAATGTTTGAAGCATCATCGGTTT
Source organism: Primulina eburnea (assembly GCF_022965805.1). Taxonomy (NCBI): domain Eukaryota; kingdom Viridiplantae; phylum Streptophyta; class Magnoliopsida; order Lamiales; family Gesneriaceae; genus Primulina; species Primulina eburnea. The sequence goes on from NW_027331357.1 coordinate 5,735, forward strand.
TATGACAAGCTATAAAATGTGCCATCTTAGAGAATCTATCCACAACAACAAAAATAGAATCCCTCCCCTTCTTAGTCCAAGTCAACCCCGAAATAAAGTCCAAAGAAATGTAAATCCAAGTTCTTCTTAAGAATAGCACGCAAAAGTGTTCCCAAAGTTCTATTGACAACTTCAGTTTGTCCATCCGTTTGAGGATGACAAGTAGTAGAAAACAACAATTTTGTGCCTAGTTTAGCCCATAAAGTATTCCAAAAGTAACTCAAGAATTTAACATCGCGACCAGAAACAATAGTCCTAGGCATGCCATGCAACCTAACGACTTATCTAAAGAACAAATCCACAATGTTTGAAGCATCATCGGTTTTATGACAAGCTATAAAATGTGCCATCTTAGAGAATCTATCCACAACAACAAAAATAGAATCCCTCCCCTTCTTAGTCCTAGGCAACCCCAAAATAAAGTCCATAGAAATGTAAATCCAAGTTCTTCTTAAGAATAGCACGCAAAAGTGTTCCCAAAGTTCTATTGATAACTTCAGTTTGTCCATCCGTTTGAGGATGACAAGTAGTAGAAAACAACAATTTTGTGCCAAGTTTAGCCCATAAAGCCTTCCGAAAGTAACTCAAGAATTTAACATCGCAACCAGAAACAATAGTTCTAGGCAAGCCATGCAACCTAACGACTTCGCTAAAGAACAAATCCGTTATGTTTGAAGCATCATCGGTTTTATGACAAGCTATAAAATGTGCCATCTTTGAGAATTTATCCACAACAACAAAAATAGAATCCCTCCCCTTCTTAGTCCTAGGCAACCCCAAAATAAAGTCCATACAAATGTCAATCCAATTTCTTTTTAAGAATAGCACGCAAAAGTGTTCCCAAAGTTCTATTGACAACTTCAGTTTGTCCATCCGTTTGAGGATGACAAGTAGTAGAAAACAACAATTTTGTGCCAAGTTTAGCCCATAAAGCCTTCCGAAAGTAACTCAAGAATTTAACATCGCAACCAGAAACAATAGTTCTAGGCAAGCCATGCAACCTAACGACTTCGCTAAAGAACAAATCCGTTATGTTTGAAGCATCATCGGTTTTATGACAAGCTATAAAATGTGCCATCTTTGAGAATTTATCCACAACAACAAAAATAGAATCCCTCCCCTTCTTAGTCCTAGGCAACCCCAAAATAAAGTCCTTAGAAATGTCAATCCAAGTTCTTTTTAAGAATAGCACGCAAAAGTGTTCCCAAAGTTCTATTAACAACTTCAATTTGTCCATCCGTTTGAGGATGACAAGTAGTAGAAAACAACAATTATGTTTCAAGTTTAGCCCATAAAGTCTTCCAAAAGTAACTCAAGAATTTAACATCGCGACCAGAAACAATAGTCCTAGGCATGCCATGCAACCTAGCGACTTCTCTAAATAACAAATCCGCAATGTTTGAAGCATCATCGGTTTTATGACAAGCTATAAAATGTGACATCTTAGAGAATCTATCCACAACAACAAATATAGAATCCCTCCCCTTCTTAGTCCTAGGCAACCCCAAAATAAATTTCATAGAAATGTCAATCCAAGTTCAATTTAAGAATAGCACGCAAAAGTGTTCCCAAAGTTCTATTGACAACTTCAGTTTGTCCACCCGTTTGAGGATGACAAGTAGTAGAAAACAACAATTTTGTACCAAGTTTAGCCCATAAAGTCTTCCAAAAGTAACTCAAGAATTTAACATCGTGACCAGAAACAATAGTCCTAGGCATGCCATGCAAACTAACGACTTCTCTAAATAACAAATCCGCAATGTTTGAAGCATCATCCGTTTTATGACAAGCTATAAAATGTGCCATCTTAGAGAATCTATCCACAACAACAAAAATAGAATCCCTCCCCTTCTTAGTCCTAGGCAACCCCAAAATAAAGTCCATAGAAATGTCAATCCAAGTTCTATTTAAGAATAGCACGCAAAAGTGTTCCCAAAGTTCTATTGACAACTTCTGTTTGTCCATCCATTTGAGGATGACAAGTAGTAGAAAACAACAATTTTGTGCCAAGTTTAGCCCATAAAGTCTTCCAAAAGTAACTCAAAAATTTAACATCGCGACAAGAAACAATAGTCATAGGCATGCCATGCAACCTAACGACTTCTCTAAAGAACAAATCCGCAATGTTTGAAGCATCATCGGTTTTATGACAAGTTATAAAAAGTGTCATCTTAGAGAATATATCCACAACAACAAAAATAGAATCCCTCCTCTTCTTAGTTCTAGGCAACCCTAAAATAAAGTCCATAGAAATGTCAATCCAAGTTCTTTTTAAGAATAGCACGCAAAAGTGTTCCCAAAGTTCTATTAACAACTTCAGTTTGTCCATCCGTTTGAGGATGACAAGTAGTAGAAAACAACAATTTTGTGTCATGTTTAGCCCATAAAGTCTTCCAAAAGTAACTAAAGAATTTAACATCGCGACCAGAAACAATAGTCCTAGGCATGACATGCAACCTAGCGACTTCTCTAAATAACAAATCCGCGATGTTTGAAGCATCATCGGTTTTATGACAAGCTATAAAATGTGCCATCTTAGAGAATCTATCCACAACAACAAAAATAGAATCCCTCCCCTTCTTAAGCCTAGGCAACCCCAAAATAAATGCCATTGAAATGTCAATCCAAGTTCTATTTAAGAATACCACGCAAAAGTGTTCCCAATGTTCTATTGACAACTTCAGTTTGTCCATCCGTTTGAGGATGACAAGTAGTAGAAAACAACAATTTTGTGCCAAGTTTAGCCCATAAAGTCTTCCAAAAGTAACTCAATGATTTAACATCGCGACCAGAAACAATAGTCCTAGGCATGCCATGCAACCTAACGACTTCTCTAAAGAACAAATCCGCAATGTTTGAAGCATCATCGGTTTTATGATAAGCTATAAAATGTGACATCTTAGAGAAACTATCCACAACAACAAAAATAGAATCCCTCCCCTTCTTAGTCCTAGGCAACCCCAAAATAAAGTCCATAGAAATGTAAATCCAAGTTCTTCTTAAGAATAGCACGCAAAAGTGTTCCCAAAGTTCTATTGACAACTTCAGTTTGTCCATCCGTTTGAGGATGACAAGTAGTAGAATACAACAATTTTGTGCCAAGTTTAGCCCATAAAGTCTTCCAAAAGTAACTCAACAATTTAACATCGCGACCAGAAACAATATTCCTAGGCATGCCATGCAACCTAACGACTTCTCTAAAGAACAAATCCGCAATGTTTGAAGCATCATCGGTTTTATGACAAGCTATAAAATGTGCCATCTTAGAGAATCTATCCACAACAACAAAAATAGAATCCCTCCCCTTCTTAGTCCAAGTCAACCCCGAAATAAAGTCCAAAGAAATGTAAATCCAAGTTCTTCTTAAGAATAGCACGCAAAAGTGTTCCCAAAGTTCTATTGATAACTTCAGTTTGTCCATCCGTTTGAGGATGACAAGTAGTAGAAAACAACAATTTTGTGCCAAGTTTAGCCCATAAAGCCTTCCGAAAGTAACTCAAGAATTTAACATCGCGACCAGAAACAATAGTTCTAGGCAAGCCATGCAACCTAACGACTTCGCTAAAGAACAAATCCGTTATGTTTGAAGCATCATCGGTTTTATGACAAGCTATAAAATGTGCCATCTTTGAGAATTTATCCACAACAACAAAAATAGAATCCCTCCCCTTCTTAGTCCTAGGCAACCCCAAAATAAAGTCCATACAAATGTCAATCCAATTTCTTTTTAAGAATAGCACGCAAAAGTGTTCCCAAAGTTCTATTGACAACTTCAGTTTGTCCATCCGTTTGAGGATGACAAGTAGTAGAAAACAACAATTTTGTGCCAAGTTTAGCCCATAAAGTCTTCCAAAAGTTACTCAAGAATTTAACATCGCGATCAGAAATTATATTCCTAGGCATGCCATGCAACCTAACGACTTCTCTAAAGAACAAATCCGCAATGTTTGAAGCATCATCGGTTTTATGACAAGCTATAAAATGTGCCATCTTAGAGAATCTATCCACAACAACAAAAATAGAATCCTTCCCCTTCTTAGTCCTAGGAAACCCCAAAATAAAGTCCATAGAAATGTCAATCCAAGTTCTATTTAAGAATAGCACGCAAAAGTGTTCCCAAAGTTATATTGACAACTTCAGTTTGTCCATTCGTTTGAGGATGACAAGTAGTAGAAAACAATAATTTTGTGCCAAGTTTAGCCCATAAAGTCTTCCAAAAGTAACTCAAGAATTTAACATCGCGACCAGAAACAATAGTCCTAGGCATGCCATGCAACCTAGCGACTTCTCTAAATAACAAATCCGCGATGTTCGAAGCATCATCGGTTTTATGACAAGCTATAAAATGTGCCATCTTAGAGAATCTATCCACAACAACAAAAATAGAATCTCTCACCTTCTTAAGCCTAGGCAACCCCAAAATAAAGTTCATTGAAATGTCAATCCAAGTTCTATTTAAGAATACCACGCAAAAGTGTTCCCAATGTTCTATTGACAACTTCAGTTTGTCCATCCATTTGAGGATGACAAGTAGTAGAAAACAACAATTTTGTGCCAAGTTTAGTCCATAAATTCTTCCAAAAGTAACTCAAGAATTTAACATCGTGATAAGAATCCAAGTACGGATGAATAGCAAACACGATTATCGAAATCGCACCCTCAATTCAATAACAAACAAGGATCTATTATGTTGTCCCGATCTTTTGAAACAAGTAAAGATTTGTGATATTCACCTCTAAGCGATTAACACTTAGCAACAAATATCAACGATGATAACAATTGAATCAAGAACGAACCTTCAAAGAACTTGTTTTGACAATCCGTGCGAGAAACAATCGACAAACGCCACAAAGATGCAATCTTTGATAAGTTTGATTTGATTTTTTTCTTCTTGTGAAGAACAAAGCTAAAAGCTTTGGGAATTGAGATAAACTCAAGTTTTTCTTATATCATTCAATAATTCGTTCATCAGTCATATACATTCAATATATAATAATCAATACATGAAAAGTAGTGCACAAAAGTCATAAAGAAAGTTGTGAAAAAATTCTACACGGAATTGGACCGCAGGTGCGCTGCAGACTGGACCGCGGGTGCGGTACAGTCTCGGGAAATTTTTTTTTTTTTTTTAGTTTTGAGCGCGGGTGCGCTAAACCTTCGGCAATTTCACTTGAATTACATTCCAAAGACCTCCAATATTATTCCCATGATTCCCAACCTCCTCTAATTTAGACATCCAATTTGTAGGACTTCCTTGATAGCTCATCATGAGTCCTTGAAGTGCATCTTTAAACTTCTTGCTTCGTCCCCTCGTTATAGTTCCTTCGGTATATTCTTTGTTGAACTCCACCACTTGCTTGAATATGCTTGATTCATCATCTTTTATCACAATCAAGCTTGAAAGTCTGAAGCAACAATACATCTTAAATCTTTCCCCAAACGTTTGCACACAGTGCCTAGCCAGATTCATATCACATCGCGACCAGAAACAATAGTCCTAGTTATGCCATGCAACCTAACGACTTCTCTAAATAACAAATCCGCAATGTTTGAAGCATCATCGGTTTTATGACAAGCTATAAAATGTGTCATCTTAGAGAAACTATCCACAACAACAAAAATAGAATCCCTCCCCTTCTTAGTCCAAGGTAACCCCAAAATAAAGTCCATAGAAATGGAAATCCAAGTTCTTCTTAAGAATAGCACGCAAAAGTGTTCCCAAAGTTCTATTGACAACTTCAGTTTGTCCATCCGTTTGAGGATGACAAGTAGTAGAAAACAACAATTTTGTGTAAAGTTTAGCCCATAAAGTCTTCCGAAAGTAACTCAAAATTTAACATCGCGACCAGAAACAATAGTCCTAGGCATGCCATGCAACCTAACGACTTCTCTAAAGAACAAATCCGCAATGTTTGAAGCATCATCGGTTTTATGACAAGCTATAAAATGTGCCATCTTAGAGAATCTATCCACAACAACAAAAATAGAATCCCTCCCCTTCTTAGTCCTAGGCAACCCCGAAATAAATGCCATTGAAATGTAAATCCAAGTTCTTCTTAAGAATAGCACGCAAAAGTGTTCCCAAAGTTCTATTGACAAATTCAGTTTGCCCATCCGTTTGAGGATGACAAGTAGTAGAAAACAACAATTTTGTGCCTAGTTTAGCCCATAAAGTCTTCCAAAAGTAACTCAAGAATTTAACCTCGCGACCAGAAACAATAGTCCTAGGCATGCCATGCAACCTAGCGACTTCTCTAAAGAACAAATCCGCAATGTTTGAAGCATCATCGGGTTTATGACAAGCTATATAATTTGCCATCTTAGAGAATTTATCCACAACAACAAAAATAGAATCCCTCCCCTTCTTAGTCCTAGGAAACCCCAAAATAAAGTCCATAGAAATGTCAATTCAAGTTCTTTTTAAGAATAGCACGCAAAAGTGTTCCCAAAGTTCTATTGACAACTTCAGTTTGTCCATCCGTTTGAGGATGACAAGTAGTAGAAAACAACAATTTTGTGCCAAGTTTAGCCCATAAAGTATTCCATAAGTAACTCAAGAATTTAAAATCGCGACCAGAAACAATAGTCCTAGGCATGCCATGCAACCTAACGACTTCTCTAAAGAACAAATCCGCAATGTTTGAAGCATCATCGGTTTTATGACAAGCTATAAAATGTGCCATCTTAGAGAATCTATCCACAACAACAAAAATAGAATCCCTCCCCTTCTTAGTCCTAAGCAACCACAAAATAAAGTCCATAGAAATGTAAATCCAAGTTCTTCTTAAGAATAGCACGCAAAAGTGTTCCCAAAATTCTATTGACAACTTCAGTTTGTCCATCCGTTTGAGGATGACAAGTAGTAGAAAACAACAATTTTGTGCCAAGTTTAGCCCATAAAGTCTTCCGAAAGTAACTCAAGAATTTAACATCGCGACCAGAAACAATAGTTCTAGGCAAGCCATGCAACCTAACGACTTCGCTAAAGAACAAATCCGTTATGTTTGAAGCATCATCGGTTTTATTACAAGCTATAAAATGTGCCATCTTTGAGAATCTATCCACAACAACAAAAATAGAATCCCTCCCCTTCTTAGTCCTAGGCAACCCCAAAATAAAGTCCATACAAATGTCAATCCAATTTCTTTTTAAGAATAGCACGCAAAAGTGTTCTCAAAGTTCTATTGACAACTTCAGTTTGTCCATCCGTTTGAGGATGACAAGTAGTAGAAAACAACAATTTTGTGCCAAGTTTAGCCCATAAAGTCTTCCAAAAGTAACTCAAGAATTTAACATCACGACCAGAAACAATAGTCCTAGGCATGTAATGCAACCTAACAACTTCTCTAAAGAACAAATCCGCAATGTTTGAAGCATAATCGGTTTTATGACAAGCTATAAAATGTGTCATCTTAGAGAATCTATCCACAACAATAAAAATAGAATCCCTCCCCTTCTTAGTCCTAGGCAACCCCAAAATAAAGTCCATAGAAATGTCAATCCAAGTTCTATTTAAGAATAGCACGCAAAAGTGTTCCCAAAGTTCCATTGAGATAAGTTTTCTGATTTACCTCTTGTATACGTTTCGTGTTGAGATCTGACTTGATTACCTGTGATTTCGAGGACGAAATCGTATCTTAGAGGGGGAGAATTGTAAGGTCCGAGATTATAGATATGATATTATTTTAAACCGAGATTATTGAATTAGAGAATTATGGAGTGTTGAATTATATTCCAAGATGTTTGAACTTATTTAGGATTGAAATTGAATTAAAAGATTGAGCAGGGACCGATTTGCAAATAGTGAATAGTTGAGGGACTAAAGTGCAATT
>NW_027331358.1:0-9991 GCF_022965805.1 Primulina eburnea
TATAGGAGTCGATGCATTGTAGTCGGGGATTCACCGCTTACCTTCGGGTATGGATATCCTATGTGTACTCATGTGTATGTTGGTTGAAATCTCTGATCAGAGTATGGTGGTAATTGTGAAAGGGGTTTCATAGATTACACCATCGATGCAACTACGACATGACACATAGTATCGATTCATTGACAACTCTCAATAAACCAATGGTTGTCGAATCGGTCGGGATATATGAGTGAAGGGACCGTACTGTACGCAACCATAATTGAATGGTTCTTGTAGGCACTATCATTTGATACCTTGGGAATCATGTAAGCGATGCTGCTAGGTGTTTAACATGTTGGTTGGGTACTATCAGACTTGAGTTCTGACGTTCTTGTTATCAAGGAGTTGATAAGTAAGAATGGAGCAATTGGGGTATGCTCATATAAGGACATGTTTAGTCCGAATCACATGGAGATGTGAACCCACGGCTAGTTGTATCAATGAACCATTGAGGGCCACACAAGTGCTAGCTTCCTAGATCCCGTTGAGAAGTTAAAATAGTTCAATGTATTGAACGGCTTATAAATGAGTTTATAAGCGTAAGGAAAAATAGAAGTATGACTTCTATAAGGAAATGTAACTTTTAATTTGAGGAAGTGTTCCTAAATTAAAAGTTGGCCAAACAAATAATGTATTGAAAATTGTGATTTTCATAAACATTATTATGGACTAAAGTAAATTAATTCAATGTTGAATTAATTAAACACTAGTGGACCTAGTAGAGTCCAAATAATTAAATTAATTCAAGTGTTGGATTAATTAAACAACATTGGGCCTTGTAGAGCCCAATTAGAAACAATTATTAAACTAGTGGACTTGAGTAAAATCAAGTAAACTTTAAATGGGCTCAAATGTGTTTGAGACATTTAAATAAAGTCCATGAGCTTTGTAATAGTAACAAGCCCAAGTCACATTGCATGCATGGGAGATGAAAAGTTGGGAGACAACTTTTTGTATAACCAAGGCATGGCATGCACATGCTTAACTCAACTTTTTCCATAACCAAGAAATTGTTCTCCCTTCTCTCCCATCACCCTATGGCCGAAATTTTACTCATTTCTCTCCTCCATTTTTGTTCTTCAATTGTTGAGGAATGCACACACTTCTTAATGAAAAATGCTCTAATTTTTCTATTGCAAAATTAGAGTGGTTCTAGCTAGTTGGTGGTGGGCTTAATTTGAGCAAGGTGGGCTCAAAGGGAAACTTGAAGATTGTCTTGCCATTGAAGAGCATAGTTGTTTGACAACTAAGTTGGAGCCATCATCAACCTCAAGAGTTGATAGGTAACGATTTTCTCAACACCCTATGTATGATATTTGGTGTTTGTTGTATTTGCTACACAAAACGAGGTGGCCGAAAATATTCCATAAAAATCAAAATTTTTTACTTCCGTTGCGCTTCCGGTCACCGTAACCGATCCCCTTTCATGTTTACTGTTTATAATATATGCTTGATATGTGAGAGCCCAGTCCAACCGGAAACCTCAAAGCCCAGCCCAAATGTCATTAAAGTTAAAAAAAAAAAAAGATAAACGTAAAAATTTATTTCTCTCTCCCCGTTTTCCTCCATCACCGAAAGCTTCATCGTCCTTTCTTTCTTTTCGATTTCTAAGCTTTGACCGTCGATTGTGGCCGCTCCGATAGTCCAAAAATAAAGTAAATACATATTCGGAATCCTCTCGACGAGAGCTATCCATTGATACCAAAATTTCACAGAAAACTCGCGACTCTCGGAAACCCGTCGGAGACCGTCGCCTGTTTTCGCCGGAAAAGTTGGAAGGAAGCTTGGGTTAGGTTGTTGTAAAGCTTAAATTCGAAGCTTTAAGCATTTTTCGAAATTTCAGAGGTATAATTATGAATTTAGGGTTTCGAATTTTGGGGATTTTAAGTCAATTGAGTTCCAATAATTAATATATGTTGTATTATTGATTGTAGGTGATAAATCGGAGCTCATTGGAGGTATTAACGAAATTTCAGAATTTAATTGGGCATAATTTCGAAAATTCAAGAATTTTAGATTGGGTTTTCGAATTTTAGTGTTCAACAATTAAATGTTTAGACGCTATAGAATTGACATATATTAATTTTAGAAATTTTAAAGCCTAAATTAAGAATTTTTGGAATTTTAGGCTAAATTAGTGAATATTGGAAAAATAAAATGGGACTTGATATGAAATGTATTATTTGCCACAGGATTGGATTCTGCGAGAAATCCTTAAGATATTTTGTGGTAAATTAAAGTCTGTTGAGGTACGTATGAACCGTTTTATTATGACGTCTATAGTGATGTGAAATGACGTTAAGTACTTTGTAATAAGTTGTGACGTGCTTTATGTGCTTCTGTGAATACTTGATTGCATTCATGGATTTATTTGAGTTGATGCATAGCATTTCGAGCCTTGACTCCGTTGATTGCTAGCATTACTGACCTGTTGCGATGTTGCGTCATCTATGGAGTGAGTGATAGGATTAGATCACTCCTGACATCTCATCGATGGAATGGGTGATAGGACTAGCACTCCTGATGACTTGCATGAGGGCTGAGCGGGTCGCACCCGTACCCTCGATGCTACGTGCATGGATAGCGGCGGCATGCTATTACGTTGCTGCATTCCTGGCACGGGTGGCCACTGTTCTTGTTGCTGATGCGTTTCATTTGGACTCCGCTTTGGTATCCATTATTTTGGTTACCTTTCACGCATTGCATTACATGCATCGCATCGCATTGTACTTGATTTTATTTCATGTCAGTTATATTTGACGTAATATTACTGGTTCGTCGTACTGGGGCCCGACCCCTCGTTCCTTTTATGCTGTGGTTGTTTTTGATGCCATAGTAGGTTATCCAGAGGATTGGACGCGTCTGGTGGAGCGTCAGGTAGTGGTGCCCAGTCGTCGAGTCGTGGTTGAGAGTTTCCCAGATATATAACACTATATTATGGAGTCATACATTACCGGGGAGATGCCCCGTGTAGCTGTACTGTTGTTTTACGATGTTTTGAATTGATAGTGGTGGTGATCGAGCCTTGCCGGCTCTGCATGTGTTTAGTCCCGGCCAGTGCGGCTATAGGTTTGTGAATTGCGATTATGACTTTATTTCGAGTATATAAATATTGTTTGTGATGTTTTGATTTTTTTTGGGAAGTCCTATTTACGAATAGGTCATGCCGAAATTTCTGTAGGCCCAAAATGGAAAAAATTTTAATCGCTTTCGCTGTTTACGTTAATAAATCCTTGGTTGTTTGGTCATTAAACGTTAATCAGGAGCACGGGCCCCCACAGTTGGTATCAGAGCGTAACTGGGATATGCTCGAATTAGAGTCTAGGGCACTTGAGTCTAGACACAAATAAAATGATTGCGTATGTGTTTGACTATTTGCTCTTATTTGAATTATTTGGTGTGATTTCTTTGAATTTGCCTGACGATTAGCTGATTAGGCATGATATGTAGTTTAGAAATTGCCTATTAATTTCTTTTACCTGTTATCTGCCTGTGTATTTAATCCTCGTGTCTTGTAGAATGGCACCTAGAGGAAGAGGTAGAAAAGGGAAGGAAATAGCGCAAGAATCTGAGGCACAAAATGTTCGAGGACTTGCTGATATCATTAGAGGTAGACGTGGTCGACCTCGAGGACAAGTCGCTCAAAACATTGAGAAGAAAGTGTACCAAGAACCTCCTCGACCTGAAAGACCTGGAGCTAGACAGGCAGTGATTGAGCAAGAAGTGGAACAGCTGACACAGAAAGTTGGAGGAATGCAGTTAATAATTTCGCAGTTCCAAGAATTACGTCCTCCAAAATTCTTTGGCAATGAGAGCGGAGAAAAAGCAGCAGGCTGGCTGAAAAGCATAAATCATCTATTTAATTTGATGGAGTATTCCCAAGATATTAAATTGAAGCTTGCCATCTACCAACTGAAAGACCGAGCACAACTCTGGTGGGAAGCCACAGAGGAAGCAATGAAGGACTCCGGTGAAATTATTACTTGGGATGCATTTCGTGCTCACTTTACCCAAGAATATGCACCACCGTCATATTATGCTGCTAACGAAGAAGAGTTCAATCAGTTGGTGCAGGGAAACAAATCAGTTGTGGAATATGCTTCACAGTTTTCTGCTCTTTTGCCCTATGTTCCACATGTTGCTAGGAATGATCAGGCTAAACTATCACGTTTTCTGCATGGGTTGCAACGGACTGTTCATACTTTGGTAATGACTGGATCGCCTAATACGTATATTCAAGCAGTGGAAAAGGCGAGGAAAATTGAAGCAAGTTTGCTCAGAGGAGACCCACAGCCAGGTCCATCATCTGTTTCTCAGGGATCTGGTAGTAGTATGTCAATGCCAGTGGATTTACCTCCATATCAGCTGTACAGTCATACCAACAACCCAAACAGCCGAGGTACAAGGTAAAAGGAAAGCAATTCAAGAGAAGTCTCAATCCAGCTCTTCCAGTTCAGGAAGTGCACGAGGAGGAGGTTCGGTTGGGTCGTCTAGCACTGTGCATTGTGACCGATGTGGTGGTCGACATTTTAGTTCCCAATGTGTAGGAGTACAGGGATCTTGTTACGTTTGTGGTCAAGTTGGGCATTTTGCCAGAGTATGCCCTAATGCACAAAGACAGCAATTTCAGCCACAACAGTCTGGACAAGTTCCCCGTGGACCAGTCTTTAGACCATATGCTCCTACCCAGTCATTTCAGCAATCCGGTTATCCACCTCCTAGAGGTCCTATTCAGCAGCCATTTCCAGGGCCGCAGCAAGCTCAAGTCCATGCTTTGACTCAGGACCAGGCCCAGGATGCACAAGGCGGAGTTATTGCAGGTATTTGCTATGTTTTCGATTATCCTGCGCGTATATGAGACACTGGAGCATCTCATTGATTTTTATCTGCTGCATTTGTTGATGAGCATGAGATTTCTACTATTCCGTTGTTGGATACTGTGTCTGTGGCTACTCCTGCCGGTGTATACTTGATGTCTCGCGAGATAGTTATAAATTGTGTGATTAGGTTTGAGAATAATATTATGATAACTAATCTAATCAAGTTAGCCATGTCTGATTTCGACTGTATCCTCGGTATGGATATATTGACGAATTATCGAGCTACTGTTGATTGTTTCCATGGAGTTGTCAGATTTAGACCGTATTATGGCAGCAAATGGAACTTTTACGGGTATGATTCACAGTCTCGAATTCCATTAGTATCTGCAATGGAAATGTTCAGGTTGTTGTCAATCGGCAACGAAGAATTTTTGATCTATGCTCTTAATGCAACACGGGAAGAACGATTGAAAGTTTCAGACATTCCTGTTGTCAAGGATTTTCCTGATGTATTTCCTGATGAAATTCCAGGTTTTCCGCCTCAAAGGGAAATAGATCTCAGTATTGAATTGATGCTAGGGACAAATCCTATATCTAGAGCACCATATCGTTTAGCTCCGACAGAGTTGAAAGAACTCAAAGAACAGCTTCAGGAGTTACTGGAGAAAGGCTATATATCAGACCAAGTACGTGTTAGAGTAGGTGCCCGTCGAGCCAAGTGTTGGCCGAGTGTTCACAATGAAACTCTATGTATAAGCAATCTTTATTTTAATAATATTTGAAATTATTATTTTGGCAAATCTTTATCTGTATACCCATGCTAGCTGCATAGATAAAGCCCTTGAATATACAAATAGTAGAAAGAATATGAGATGCTCATATGATGAGTATCATGAAACTCATATTTGTAATACTGTATATTCTAAACGGTTCCTAGTCGATTCAGCCGCCACTAAGAAGGATATAGGCCGCTCGAGTTAGAGACTAGTATCTGCGATGTGAGTACCATGTTTCATTGGTAGGGGACATTGTGATGTCCGAACATGCAGATAGGTGCTCCTTGTAGAGTGCACTGAACAACCCTCCATAAAAGGACTTTCCAAGTGGTTCTCACTTATCGAGTGGAAAAGTCCTGGTTTATGGTTGTACAGAATTAGTCCTTATGACCCGGGACAACATTGAGACTCTATGTGCTAGAATTACACTTTGACTTGTTTACCGACTCTCATGGGGTCATCAGGTGGCAAGGTTGGGTGTTCTGTCGAAACACATAGGAGTCGATGCATTGTAGTCGGGGATTCACCGCTTACCTTCGGGTATGGATATCCTATGTGTTATCATGTGTATGTAGATGAAATCTCTGGCCAGAGTATGGTTGTAATTATGAAAGGGTTTCATAGATTACACCATCGATGCAACTACGACATGACACATAGTATCGATTCATTGACAACTCTCGATAAACCAATGGTTGTCGAATCGATCGGGATATATGAGTTGAAGGGACCGTACTGTACGCTAACCATAATTGAATGGTTCTTGCAGGCACTATCATTGATACCTAGGGAATCATGTAAGCGATGCTGCTAGGCGTTTAACGTGATTGGTTGGGTACTATCAGACTTGAGTTCTGACGTTCTTACTATCAAGGAGTTGATAAGTAAGAATGGAGCAATTGGGGTATGCTCATATAAGGACATGTTTAGTCCGAATCACATGGAGATGTGAACCCACGGCTAGTTGTATCAATGAACCATTGAGGGCCACACAAGTACTAGCTTTGTAATCCCGATGAGAAGTAAAAATAGTTCAATGTGTTGAACGGCTCATAAAGGAGTTTATAAGCGTAAGGAAAATTAGAAGTATGACTTCTATAAAGGAGAAAATAGTTCAATGTGTTGAACGACTTATAAATGAGTTTATAAGTGTAAAAAAAATAGAAGTATGACTTCTATGAGAGAAATGTAAATTTTGATTTATGGAAGTGTTCCTAAATTAAAATTTGGCCAAGTGAATAATGTATTGAAAATTGTGATTTTCATAAACATTATTATGGACTAAATTAAATTAATTCAAGTGTTGAATTAATTAAACACTAGTGGACCTAGTAGAGTCCAAATAATTAAATTAATTCAAGTGTTGAATTAATTAAATAATATTGAGTCTTGTAGAGCTCAATTAAAATAATTATTTAACTAGTGGGACTTGGTAAATTCAAGTAATGTTTAATTAGTCTCAAATATGTTTGAGATAATTAAATTTAGTCCATGGTTTTTAATTTGATTAAAAACATATTATATGCATGCATGGGAGGTGAAGGTTGGGGAATATTTTTAAAAAATTGCATGGCATGCAATTTTGTGCTACTTTTTGCACACCCAAGACAACTCATTCCTCCCTCTCTCCCTCATGGCCGAAACTTCCTCATTTCTCTCCATTTTCTCTCCATTTTGTTCTTCAATTTTGTTGAGAAACACACTTCTCTTTGAAAAATCCTCATTTTTCTAGTGCAAATATGAGGGGATCTACCTAGTTGGTGGTGGGATTTGAAGGAAAGATTCAAGGAGGATTGGAAGCTTGGTAGTTTCATTTCAAGAGCTTTGTTGTTTGACAACAAAGTTGGAGCCATAATCAATCTCTTGAGATTGATAGGTATATTCTTTAACACCCTATGTATGACATTTTGTGTTTTTGTATTTGTTGCACAAAAATGGGTGGCCGAAATTTTGCTAAAAATTTGATTTTAACTTCCGTTGCGCTTCCGGCCACCGTAACCGGTCCGCTTTCAAGTGGTATCCGAGCTATGGTTACGTTTTTGTGTAGCAAATACAATATATTATGTTGAGATCGATTTCTAACCGCATGAGTGTGTTTTTGCAACAAATCGAGGGCCGTTTTTGGGGAAAAATTCGGGCAGCAGTTGCTGCCCGTTCGGGCAGCTCGGGCTGCCCGAGGGGCTGCCCGTTTCGGGCAGCTAGGGCAGCCCGAGGGCTGCCCGAACAGCCCCATCATTTTAAAAAAAAAAAAAAATTTTTGGTGTTGGCCGGAATCCGGCGACGGAGCTCCGGCGACGGCGATGACGCTAGGGTTTCCAAAAGTGTTTTGGAATATCAAAGTGTCATGGGCCTTGAGTTGTTGGGCCATTGGATGGCTAACATGTTTGTGAATTTTAAATGGGCCAAAATGTTTTTGGTGAAAAATGATTTTTGGGCCCTTAAGTTTAAAATTACAAAAGTTGCAAATTTTCTCATGAAATAAATAATTTAAGTTGGACTTTAATTATTTATAGTAAATGTGATTTACAAGAAATTCGGTTATAAATAAATTAATTTGAAAGTAGACAAAGGTGTTTGTATACTTTGTTAATTTAGTTTATAATCGTGGCGGTTAGTGATTGGATCAAGATATATAATATTGGATCAATTAATTATTGTGATAATTAATTGATGGTGTATGATATGTGATATTATGCATGAAGGATGATCAAAAGCCCAAGCCCAATTTGCTAGGTGTATGCTAGGATATTTGTGTTGAATGATTGTAATAATTATCAATTTATAAGTGGGCTTGGTTTATGGCCCGTTCCCACCCCATGAGATGTATCCCTATTGCCATGGATATTTATTTGTAAATATTAGTATAGTGGATGATCAAGATTGGAAGATGGTGGCCATGATGATTATGAAGATCGAAGACATGTAATATTGGAAGCTATGTAAATAGTTGCATTTGCATCCCGTGCATTTACCCTAGGATTGGACCTAGGCCCGTGTTTAGCTCACACGGCCATTAGTATTGGGGCGATTGATCATCCTTGTTTGTTTACTTTATAATATATGCATGATATGTTATAAATAATGAGTATGTGCGTTATTATTATGATAATAACAAAGTTGCATGAATCCGGCAAACATACGATCAAACATGGCGAGCTTTTAAAATAAAATTAATGATGAGACCTTTCAAAATTAAAAACCCTCATTTTGAATAAGATTCAAAATTAATATCAAGCCCGAAAAGGGGAATTATAAATTTGTTTATAATTTCCTTGTCTTCCATCGACAATGGGTGCATGATGAACGCTACCCGTACTCGGGGCTCGGCTCATATTATTGGGGGGCCCTGGGTGCCGGAAAGCTGTGACATCCATTGACATGGTGATGTGAACTACGTGGAACTCCCATGATTTCGGCTCATATTATTGAGGGAACTCATGGCGACCGTCCATTAAGGTTCAACATCGATGGGTAAGGCTTGACACGTGAAGATGAACGACGTCATATTATTGGGTCCTAATCAAACGTGAGACAAAAGTTTACGTAAGGGTTGCATTGTGATGCAATTGGAAACTACCTTTTAGGAATTGTGATTGGCTGATATTATTCGGGATCATAATTCGCTAATTGGACCTTACGTACCTACTGAGGAAAGGAGTTTCCCGTTTTCACTAGAGGGTAGTGAAAGATGTCAAAACAGTGGGTAAATATTTATGAAGTAAAGTCCATACTTATATCTTACAAATATTTAAAATAGTCATCAACATTTATCTGTTTTTACTTTTCAGTACAAATGACAATGTCTTCGATCGCAATCGATATCTAATACTCGACAAACACATATTAACTGGACCTAATTACCTCACTTGGCTAAGAAATTTGAAAATAGTCTTGAATTCGGAAAGGGTAACATATACACTGACTCAGTCGCCCCCTGTTGAGGCTCCGACTGACTGCAATCCTGAGGAATTGCAGGCTTACAAGGAATGGTGTGACCATGACTTGATAGCCAGGTGTTATATGCTGACTTCTATGAACGATGAGCTACAGAGGCGTTTTGAGGGTGCAAAGAGTGCTGCTGACATTCATTTGCATCTCAAAGAGCTCTTTGGAGCAAACACGTCCTCTTAGGCATGCTACCGTCAAGGAGCTGATCACTTTGCGCATGCGAGATGGGGCCTCGGTCCATGAGCATGGCCTAAAGGTGATCGGGCTCGTGGACAAGCTCGTTGGCATGGATCTGATCTTGCCTTCGGAGTTGACCACCGACGTGTTGCTGTTATCGCTGCCTAGCTCATTTGATCCTTTTGTGGTGAACTTCAACATGAACAAGATGGAACCGACCCTTGAGGAGTT
>NW_027331359.1:0-1317 GCF_022965805.1 Primulina eburnea
AGTAAGTTTTGAAATTCATATTGGGGAAATGAGAATTGATAGTTATATTGTGTTCTTGGCATATTGACATGATATATTTGTAAACGGATCAAAGAAAGGATATCATATGCATTTCCTATGAATTTCAGTATGATTTATGAATTGTTGGGATAGGATTTATTGTGTTTGGATGGATATTGTATTGGGTTATGAATTAGAATGATTGAGAATGAGATATGTTGATATCTGTTATATTGATTGACCGGTATCGAGAATCACGTCGTTATGCCGTCAAATTGTATTGAGATCACGTAGTGACTTGGTTAAGTGTTGATTAGATTAAAGATTGATAGATTGTGTATCGACATTTCCATTTCAATTCAGTTTGGCGACCGTGACAGCGATTCTACGACGAAAGGTTATAAATCATGTTTGTTTGGGAAGCCACAACTCAAATAAGACATTATTTGAGTTTCCCAAACCAAACCACATAATATAGATGATTGTATTTATTATATCATGTTATAAATGTGTATAGAATTATATTCAATGTTGTAACATGATTATGCTTTGATTATAAGATTGTATTCAAGCATGTAAGATTATTATAATATTCAGATATGAATTGAGTATGCTTGTTTACAGATTGATGTCATTGCATTTAAGATAGGAGAGTCGTTGACAGCCATTGTCAACTATCTAGATGTTCGTGTATCTCAGCTTAGGAGCAGCCCTGACTCCTATTGCAGCCATAGATACAGCTCAGACCGAAGTCTAGGAATAAGACGTACAGTCACCCCGAGTGGAGGGTAGGTGACAGCCATTGACGTCTTATTCATACGGGATCCCTAGAGTTCTAGTCGAGTCGAGTCCAGACATGGTTTGATTCGCATTGCATTGCATGTGCATATGATGTCATTCATGATAGCATGATTCACGTTTAATTGATTATATGCATGAATACATGTTTATACTGGGATTTGTTCTCACCGGAGTTTCCGGCTGTTGTTATGTCTGTATGTGTGCAACAACATGGGGCAGGATCTGGGTCACGCAGAGGATGAGAGACGGACATAGCGTGGTGATCTCGGGCTTAGCAGAAAAACTAGTAGTTGTACTTTTGGCATGTACTATATTTAATTACTAGTTGTCGAATATGGTTTGGAACCAGACATATTTGTATCTTATGGTTGTATATTATGTTGTTGAATAACAGATAATCTTTTTGTGTTAGCTTTCATTTGAGTTAATGTAAAAGCGAAAATTTGACCCACTTTTTATATTAATGATCCATTTAATCCCAAAGAAAGAGTTAGAGCCCGGGTCCCTGTTAGAGTA
>NW_027331360.1:0-159246 GCF_022965805.1 Primulina eburnea
CTCGTTGGTCCAAAGTGACCACCTACCTCACGGTCATGGCAATGGTTGAGAATCTTATAAAACTCTTCCTCCGCAACACACCGTCTTATCATGGAATCTGCACAAATCTTAAACAAGAACGGTTCCTCCCAAAAATAGTATTTCACGTCAGAAAAGAATTTCTTTCGTTGGTGAAAAGATAAGTTCGGTGGAGGTGTGCCTGTGACAAGAAAGTTAGCGAAATTTGCATACCATGGACAATTTCTCACCTCAAATAGTTGCTCATCCGGGAACCAATCATCGATAGCAGTGATCAACAGAATCATTACAAATACATTCTAATCTAGACAAATGATCTGCAACCACATTCTCAACACCCTTCTTATCTTTTATTTCTAAATCAAATTCTTGCAACAATAGAATCCACCGAAGTAGGCGTGGTTTTGCATCTTTCTTAGCAAGTAAATGTTTCAGTGCAGAGTGGTCAGTGTAGACAATGACTTTAGACAAAACAAAATATGCATGAAACTTGTCAAGTGCAAACACTACTGCAAGTAACTCTTTTTCAGGTGGTAGCATAATTCAATTGTGCCTCATCTAGAGTTTTACTTGCATAGTATATAGTGTGGAATACCTTGTTCTGTCTTTGGCCGAGGACAGCACCTACCGCAGTATCACTAGCATCGCACATGATCTCGAAGGGTAGATCCCAATCCGGTGCTACCAAGACAGGAGCCGTCACCAAGCGCTCCTTCAACTTCTCGTATGCCTGCAAACAATCAGAATTAAAGTCAAATGGCACATCTTTCATAAGTAAGGAAGATAGAGGTTTGGCAACTTTAGAAAAATCTTTGATAAAACACCGGTAAAAACCGGCGTGGCCTAGAAAACTTCTAACTCCCTTTATGGACGCCGGAGGTGGTAAGTTCTTAATCACTTCAACTTTCGCCTTGTCCACCTCGATTCCGTCCCCCGAAACCTTGTGCCCTAGGACAATTCCCTCTTGTACCATGAAGTGGCATTTTTCCCAATTAAGCACCAAGTTTGTTTCCTCACATCTCCTCAACACCACCGTCAGATTCTGCAAACAATCATCAAACGAAGAGCCAAATATCGAGAAATCATCCATAAAAATTTCAAGGAAAGTTTCTATCATATCATGGAATATAGCGGTCATGCAACGTTGAAATGTGGCAGGGGCATTACAAAGACCAAACGGCATGCGGCGAAAAGCAAAAGTGCCGTAAGGACAAGTGAAAGTGGTTTTCTCTTGGTCCTCCGGTGCAATCATAATTTGGTTGTACCCCGAATACCCATCCAAAAAGCAATAAAACTCATGACCCGCTAACCTCTCAAGCATCTGATCAATAAAGGGAAGGGAAAAGTGGTCTTTACGGGTGGCATCATTCAATTTTCTATAATCAATGCACACACGCCATCCCGTAACCGTCCTAGTGGGTATTAATTCATTATTTTCATTTGTGATAACAGTAATCCCACCTTTCTTTGGCACACATTGAACAGGACTTACCCATGCACTATCAGATATAGGATAGATAATACCTGCATCGAGAAGCTTAATCGTTTCAGCTTTCACTACCTCTTGCATCTTCGGATTCAATCTTCGCTGAGGTTGCACAAGAGGTGAGTACTTCTCTTCCATCAATATCTTGTGCATGCAGACTGACGGATTAATCCCTTTGATATCCGCCACCTTCCACGCAAATGCACCCTTGTGTGGTTTCAATACTTCCAACAGTTTGTCCTCCATCATATCTGTCAAAGCAGCAGAAATAATGACAGGTAAAGTGTTATTCTCACCTAAGTACACGTACTTGAGGTGTGGAGGCAGTGGCTTCAGCTCAAGTGTTGGGGGATCCTCGATGCTTGACCTTTGAGGGGTCAAATCTCTTCGTTCTCCTAGATCCTCTAGTCGCATCCTCATTGGCCTTCTCCATGGTTGGTTGGCATTAAAGTGTGCCACAATTTCGGCTCTTTCCTCATCCAATTCCTCTTCTCCCAATTCAGTATCGATAGTGGCCTCCAAAGGGTCCCTAAGAGCATCCTGCACATAGTTAGACGCAAGAGAGTCAAAAGCATCAATTCGAAAACAACTATCAGAATGCAGTGTGTGCTTAAGTGCATTAAAAACGTCAAATGTAATCTCTTCTTCGCCCACTCTCAATCTCAACTTCCCCTCTTGCACATCAATCAGCGCCTTGCCAGTTGCAAGGAACGGTCTACCCAAAATGAGAGGCATCTCGGTATCCTCCTCCATGTCGAGCACCACGAAATCGGCAGGAAAAATGAATTTGTCCACTTTCACTAGCACATCCTCAATCACTCCGCGGGGGTACTTGACCGATCTGTCAGCCAGTTGCAAGGACATCCTCGTCGGCTTAGGCTCGCCCAACCCAAGTTTCCTAAACACAGAAAATGGCATCAGGTTAATACTTGCACCAAGATCACATAATGCTTTATGAAAAACAACATCACCAATCATGCAAGGAATAGAGAAACTCCCTGGGTCTTTTAGCTTCGGTGGGATTTTGTTTTGCACCAAAGCAGAGCAACTCTCAGTCAAGTTCACTGTCATGTGATCCTCCAATTTTCGCTTGTTAGCTAAGATGTCCTTTAAGAATTTGGCATAACTAGGCATTTGCATTAAAGCATCGGCAAAGGGAATATTGATATGCAATTTTTTAAACACCTCAAGAAATTTGCCGAATTGTGCATCTAGTTTTGCCTTTTTCAATGCTGCAGGGAAAGGCGGGGGGGATAACAATCTTAGGATGTGCCGTGGGTGCTGGTGTAGAGTTAGATGACTTACCTTTTGACGCCTCAGCATGCTCATCCGATACTTGGCTTTTCTCTTTCTCTCTAGGCTCCAAAATCTTTCCACTCTTCAACTCAATGGCCTTCACTTGCTCTTTTGGATTAGTTTCGGTGTTGCTTGGCAAGGTGCCCGGCTCTCAATTTGCTATCATCTTGGCCAATTGCCCAATCTGAGTTTCGAGCCCCTTAATCGACGCATCTTGATTTTGAAGTCTAGTTTCTGTGGATGAAATAAACTTAGACATCATTTGCTCCAAGTTGGACTTTTCTTCTCTAGGAGTCTCGGATCTCTACATTGGTTGTTTGCCATATTGTTGTCCTCCTTGCGGTCTAGTTTGACTGTTTTGGCCGCCCCATGAGAAGTTAGGATGTTGCCTCCACCCAGGATTGTATGTGTTCGAATAAGGGTCATGCCTTGGGCGGTTTTGGACTCCCATTTGATGCACCGGTACTCCTTCGGGCACATAGAATGGATTGTCATCTTGACAGTCTTTCACATAGTGCTCACCTCCACATTTCTCACAGAATACCTCTTGCAAACGCATAGCCGTGCCACCCAAGTTCAAGCCATCTATTTTCCTGTTTAAAGCATCAAGTTGTGCAGTAATAGCAGAAAAATCAGTTACCTGGTGCACTCCTGCACTTCTCCGCTGGTTGTTTCTGTCAGATTGAGGATGATAACTGCTAGCAGCCATCTCCTCCAACAACTCATATCCTTCTTCCGCAGTCTTCCTCAACAGGTTCCCACACGCAGCAGCATCTATCATAGTACGGTTAGGAGTAAGCAAACCATAATAGAAGGTTTGAACGACTAACCCAAGTGGCAACTCGTGATGTGGGCATCTTCGTAATAGATCTTTAAAACGCTCCCATGCCTCATATAGTGACTCTTGATCGAACTGAGCAAATGTTGTGATGTCTGCCCGCAGCTTCATGGTCTTCGATGGAGGAAAGTATTTGATGAGAAACGCCT
This sequence comes from Primulina eburnea, assembly GCF_022965805.1. NCBI lineage: Eukaryota > Viridiplantae > Streptophyta > Magnoliopsida > Lamiales > Gesneriaceae > Primulina > Primulina eburnea. The sequence continues at coordinate 3,788 of NW_027331360.1, forward strand.
TCGCCATGTCCTCCCATGTAGCTATCGAACCTACAGGTAAACAATTCAACCAAGCTTTAGCTTTATCACGCAAAGAGAAAGGAAATAAACGCAGTCTAACAGCATCATCAGAGACTCCATTAAATTTAAAAGTATCGCAAATCTCAAGAAAATCCGCGATGTGTGTGTTTGGATCGTCCACAGCAGTTCCTCCAAATTGGACGGTGTTCTGAATCATCTGGATAATGGCTGGTTTTATTTCGAATTGGTTTGCCCGCACAATCGGCCTCACAATGCTGGGGCGTGCACCATCCAAAGAAGGCTGGGCATACTCTAACATGGGTATGCGGCGTGGCATTTCAATTCGTCTCTCGTTTTGGCGCTCCGCCTCCTGCTCTGGCTCGTGCCTTTCCATCAGTTCCTTAAGTCTTTGCTGTTGTCTTCGCCTGCAGAAAGTCCTTTCAATTTCAGGGTCACACTCAAGCTCCAAGTCAAGTGACTTTGGCATGCACCGGAAGAGATATCTGAATTAAAATATGGAGTGTTAGTTCGGTAAAAATAAAATACACTAAAGAAAATAACTAAAAATATAATTGTAGATTAACAGTCCCCGGCAACGGCGCCAAAAACTTGATCGAGCAAAACTTGCACTATGAATTCCCCAAGAAAATATGATTTTGTATGCTCAAAATATAATCGCAAGTGCACGATGTCAAGTAATAGTATAGTGTATATGAATACGAGTATCGTTCCACTGGAGACTGTATTTAACAATTATTATTTTAGTTATTAAAACTTTAGCGACGAAATTTGATTGTTTGTTTTATGACTAATAAAATTCAAGAAAATTTAATTAAACAAGATCAAAGATTAATTGATGAAATATGAATGCTAAATCAATGGATTAAATTTCAAATGATAAAAGAATTTGTTGGGAATTCTGGTTCACCTACCCCTTATTAATTTATTAATTCGTTCGGTTGAGTTCTACGCTTCCAACAGGATTTCCTATTCAATTGAACACACTCTCTCGAGCTATGTCAAACTAATTCACTCAATGAAGTAATTAAATGTCTTTAATTATTTATCAAGAATGAATCGCATTTCGATTAATGAAACCCCCTAGTTTTCGACCCTAAGGACTATGACTATCGGCACGTATCCAATTTCATATATCTATGCAAATTGTAGATCCGCGAATTACACCACTCGATCCTATCACTAGTTTTTTCTCTCGAACTCACTCGTGATATAAAATAGTCGTTAAAGTTAGCTACGCTCAACGACACAATGAAAATCGTAGAATAATCAAGAATAAATCACAAACCGACATATAAATTAACCAACTAAAAGTTCGGGGTAGGATCCCCTTTAATCCCAACAAATAATTGAAGTTAGCTACTAGAATTCATAATTAAAATAAGCAAAACAATGTTTAAACAAAGGAAATTAAACTAGAAATACTAGGCGTGACGAAATCTGCGAAGAACGATGCCCGGAAACCGTTGAATCTTCAATCCAAGTGCAAAAGCTCTCCCAAAATCCTTTGTGCTCTCAAAATTATGTCTGAATCCCCCCAAAAATCGGCCAAGCCACCTTTTCATCTCATTCTCCTCTCCAAAATAAGGTAAGGAATCGCACACAATATTTTGCCAAAAATAGATGGCGCTCGGGCGGTAGAAAACTACCGCTCGAGTGTGGAGCGCCACACTCTCTGTAATTAACCTCGTAACATGCAGCATTCGCGCTCGGGCGGTAGAAAACTACCGCTCGAGCGCCGACTCTTCTGTATTTTTTCTTTTGGTGATCACTGCTCGCGCTCGGGTGGTAGAAAACTACCGCCCGAGCGCCAAACTCCCTGTAAATTTCCTCGGATTCTCACCTCCCGCGCTGGGGCGGTAAAAACCTACCGCTCGAGCGCCGACCTTGCTGCACTTCAGTTTCTTGAGTTGGCACTTTGGTTCCAATTTTTTGGTTTTCCGGCTCCTTTTCCTGCAAATTCATCATGCCCAAGTGAGACATAATCAAAAGCAATTAATTACTAAAAAATGAACAAAAAGTAAATGAAATGCATGCATGCACAATGTAAACACAATTAAAACTAATGCAATAAACACGTAAAAACACCCCCTATCAAAGCCCGGAGGTTTACTTCAGAGTTTAGCCATTCCTGAATGGAAATGGGATCACATTTCCATGGATTTCGCGACGAAGTTACCTCGATCATCTAAAGGCTGCGATGCGATTTGGGTAATTATTGACAGACTGACCAAATCCGCTTGCTTCATTCCGTACAAGATGACATATCGACATGATCAGATGGCGGAGATATATGTCCGAGAGGTAGTTAGATTACATGGTGTGCCGAAGTCTATCGTATCAGATCGTGATCCACGATTCACTTCACACTTCTGGCACAATTTACAGCAAGCCTTAGGTACGACATTACACCTGAGTACTGCTTATCATCCTCAGACAGACGGACAGTCAGAGCGGACTATACAGACTTTAGAGGATATGTTCAGAGCCGTAGTGCTAAATTTTGGCACTAGTTGGCAAGATTCTCTACCTCTTTGTGAATTTTCTTACAATAATAGCTATCAGACAAGCATTGAGATGGCACCGTTTGAAGCTTTATATGGCAAGAAGTGCAGATCTCCGCTGTACTGGGATGACATCTCAGAAGTACCAGAACTTGGGCAGGATATGATTCGTGACATGACTGAGAAGGTAAAGATCATTCAGAAGAGAATGAAGACGACAAAAGATAGGCAAGCCAAATATGCCAATATCAGACGTAGACCGTTGGTATTCGAGCAAGGAGACCGAGTATTTCTAAAGATTTCCCCATTCAGAGGCGTTGTCAGATTTTGTAAGCGTGGAAAGTTGTATCCTCGATACATCGGTCCTTACGAGATCTTAGAAAAGATTGGCGACCGAGCCTATCGACTTGCTCTTCCTCCTTCGCTATCCGGGATACATGATGTCTTTCATGTGTCAATGTTACGTAAGTATATGCCAGATATTTCCCATGTCATTCAGCCTGACGAAGCTGAACTTGATCAGACCTTGAGCTATGTCGAACAACCGATACAAATTCTTGATCGGAAAGAAAAGAAGCTCAGGACGAAGACTATTCCGTTAGTGAAAGTCCAATGGAGTCGTCATGGCATCGAAGAAGCGACTTGGGAAACAGAAGCAGATATGCAACAGAAACATCCTGAATTATTTACATGATGTAAGTAAATTTTCAGTATTGATTATATTACTTGTCATGTATGTTTGATAATTTGGCTGCGATTTCGAGGGCGAAATCATTTCGTAGAGGGGGAGAAATGTAAGGCTCGAGATTATTAGTTCTCATTGACATAATACTCGGAATATATGAGTATGCATATATATATAATGTAATGAACCGTACTCTTACTACTTAAATTTGCGGAAAAATTTAAAATTTTCTTTTAAACTAAAAGGAATGCGGAAATGAAATCAAATACGGTCGTCACTACATCCTTCATCAATAAAAATGTTTGAAATCGACACCACCCATAACATTTGCTAAAAAGAAACACTTGCTCCAAAAGTCTTTAAATGAAACATAACATCAGAGTATTTTGAACTTGCATAAAAATCGTAAAATAACATGGGCGGTCCTCGGGTTTAGCCTACCGCTCAGTCCAAGTCTGCCCCTTGGTCACCACCTCCTGTCTCCTCAACATAGTCACCTGCATCGATCAAGTCTAGTGAGTCTAAAGACTCAACACGTATAAACTGGAATAACGAGTACTACATAATAAAATCACATGCAACTTTAAAATAGGACATACATAATTTGAAACTTTAACTTGCGTATTAAAACTTGAACATACGTACATACATACTTCGACGTGCCATAACTTAAACTTTTCGTAAACATGCTGCATACTTGAACATACTTGAACATACATAACTTCATCGTTTTACGTAGAAGATGTTTCAAAGCAAGTGACCCATACATAATAAACGCCTGATCAGACAAACCGCAGTACTGGGCTGACAGGGACGTATCCACTGCCACATACATGAGATCCCCGTTCATAATTTAACGGGCTGGTTGGTCCTGAAAGGGGATTGGTTACGGTGACCGGAAGCGCAACGGAAGTTCAAAAAAAAATCGAATTTTTAAGCAAAAATTTCGGCCACCATGTTCTTTGTGTAGCAAATACAATAAAACACAAAAATGACATTCATAGTGTGTTTAGAATTTTACCTATCAATCTTAAAAGATTGATGATGGCTCCAACTTAGTTGATATACAACTAAGCTCTTCAATGGCTAGACTATCTTCAAGCTTCCTTTGAGCCCGCCTTGCTCAAATATTAAGCCCACCACCAACTAGCTAGAACCACTCTAATTTTGCACTAGAAAAATTAGAGCATTTTTCTTTGAGAAGTGTATTGTTTTTCAACAATTGAAGAACAAAAATTGGAGGAGAATAATGAATAGTATTTTCGGCACTATTCATCCTAGGAGAGAAGGAGAGACATTTTTTTTGGTTTTGCAAAAAAGGTTGTGGTGTCCCAAAGCATCCCATGCCTTGGACATTGAAAAAGTTGTCTCCCAACCTTTCATCTCCCTTGCATGCCTTCCTATTTGGGCTTGTAACAATTACAAGGCCCATGGACTTTATTTAAATGTCTCAAACACATTTGAGCTCATTTAAAGTTTACTTGATTTTACTCAAGCCCACTAGTTTAATAATTATTTCTAATTGGGCTCTACAAGGCCCAATGTTATTTAATTAATCCAACATTTGTATTAATTTAATTACTTGGACTCTACTAGGCCCACTAGTGTTTAATTAATTCAACACTTGAATTAATTTAATTTAGTCCAAAATAATGTTTATGAAAATCACAATTTTCAAATACATTATTTATTTGGCCAACTTTTAATTTAAGAACACATTCATAAATTAAAAGTTACATTTCTCTTATAGAAGTCATACTTCTATTTTTCTTATGCTTATAAACTCATTTATAAGCCGTTCAACACATTGAACTAATTTCTCCTTTATAGAAGTCATACTTCTAATTTTCCTTACGCTTATAAACTCCTTTATAAGCCGTTCAACACATTGAACTATTTTTACTTCTCAACGGGTTCTAGAAAGCCAGTACTTGTGTGGCCCTCAATGGTTCATTGATACAACAAGCAGTGGGTTCACATCTCCATGTGATTCGGACTAAACATGTCCTTATATGAGCATACCCCAATTGCTCCATTCTTACTTATCAACTCCTTGATAACAAGAACGTCAGAACTCAAGTCTGATAGTACCCAACCAATCAAGTTAAACGCCTAGCAGCATCGCTTACATGATTCCCTAGGTATCAAATGATAGTGCCTGCAAGAACCATTCAATTATGGTTAGCGTACAGTACGGTCCCTTCAACTCATATATCCCGACCGATTCGACAACCATTGGTTTATCGAGAGTTGTCAATGAATCGATACTATGTGTCATGTCGTAGTTGCATCAATGGTGTAATCTATGAAACCCCTTTCATAATTACAACCATACTCTGGCCAGAGATTTCAACCTACATACACATGATAACACATAGGATATCCATACCCGAAGGTAAGCGGTGAATCCCCGACTACAATGCATCGACTCCTATGTGTTTCGACAGAACACCCAACCTTGCCACCTGATGACCCCATAAGAGTCGGTAAACAAGTCAAAGTGTAATTCTAGCACATAGAGTCTCAATGTTGTCTCGGGTCATAAGGACTAATGGTGTACAACCATAAACTAGGACGTTTCCACTCGATAAGTGAGAACCACTTGGAAAGTCCTTTAATGGAGGGTTGTTCAGTGCACTCTACCAGGAGCACCTATCTGCATGCTCGGACATCACAATGTCCCCTACCAATGAAACATGGTACTCACATCGCAGATACTAGTCTCTAACTCGAGCGGCCTATATCCTTCTTAGTGGCGGCTGAATCGACTAGGAACCGTTTAGAATATACAGTATTACAAATATGAGTTTCATGATACTCATTGTAGTATCCCGATGCCTAATTTGAGTTAATTATTGGATTAATTGTATTTCGGTGGGATCGGAAGGACAGAACCGGGTTCGGATCGTCCGAAGTTGGTTCGGATCGTCCGAAGTGGGTTCGGATCGTCCGTTCTGTTCGGAGTCAGACGAGTCATGTCATGTCAGAGTTCGGATCGTCCGATCAGGGTTCGGATCGTCCGAAGACAGGTGGCTGGACACGTGGAAGACATGCAATGTTCGGATCGTCCGAAGTGGATCGGATCGTCCGAAGTGTACCGGATCGGAGCGTCCGAAGTGGATCGGATCGTCCGATCGTTGTCTATAAATAGAAGCGCGAGGCTTCACTTTTCACTCGCCAATTCCGAGAGTTCCAGAGCGTTTTAGTCGTTTCTGATGGGTTTCTAGTCTTTTCCCGAGGTTCGGGCACTAGCGGGGAGCTACTGGTTTTGTAGCGGAGCTGTGCTCTAGTTGGGGGCTAGCGGCATCAGTAGGCTGACTACGGACGCAGGTATAGTTCTGGGTTCCCTTTGAGATTTGGGAGTATCTATTAGTCTAGTTAAGGCTTTTAGATGTGGTTTAGTGATATGGTATCACTTGGATTGTAGGCTTGATTCTAGGGCTGATTGCTAGGATCTACTGGTTTGAGGTACGAAAGTACTATCCGAGATAGCAGGATTGAGTATGCTTTACTATGTGTTGCATGTTTATATGTTGCATTATTATCTGTCATATGATGCATGGTTTATTATGCGGCATTTGCATAATCATGTTGAGCCTGATTATCTTTGAGATAGCCTGTTGAGAGGGTGCTCAGCCCTCGTTTGTTGTGGATGGTTGGACCCCGTTGGCCGACGGTGGTCAGGTCACCGGTATATCCACAGGTTTATTTTGGTATGGGAGCCACCTCCTGGTGCGACGGCGCAGAGTGCTACATACCTTGACGTCATTTGTCTGAGCAGTATTTCGATATACCCAGATCCTGGTATCCAGTACATTTTGCATACATGCATGTCATAGTCTTGTATACTCATGCTTTCGGTACTGAGCGTTTTATGCTCACGTCCTCGGTTTATCTCTGTTTTGGACACCCTATTCGATGGGGCAGGTCTCAGGTTAGACGGTCCAGGAGGGAGTGGACAGGGAGCTGGCAGAGGTTGACCTGTAGTTGTTGGTATTTGTTCTTGGTTTTTAGTTCGATCTGGTTGTTTAAGTATTTTGTACTTACAGATTCGATTGGGTTGTATTACTGTTTTTCCGCTGTTTACCTGATTCAGTTTTAAATGTTAATTTTGCATGCTTAAGTTCTGATTAGTAGGTGATTCTGGAACGGGTCACTACATTTATGGTATCAGAGCATGCATTAAGATTTTGGGATTTAGAACTGTTCTTTTGGGTTTAATCTCTGGTAACTTTTGTAGCTAAGAGATGTCTAGTTTTGACGACGATGCTAGTAGTCATGGAAGCGTTGGACGCTGGGGAGACCGCGACGATCGGGAACGTCGTCGAGAGCATCGAGAACGTCGTCAACACCGTCGTGATGAGCCTCGGAGTTTTAGTATGCATCGGTTCTTGCAGATGGGGCCGAAACCTCTTTCGGGCGGTGAGACTCCGGATGTTGCGGAGAACTGGCTTGAGAGGATGGAGAGCTGCTTCAAGACTTTTCAGTGCTCGGCGGAGCAGCAGATTGATACCCTTGATTTCTTGCTGGAGGGTGGTGCGCGCAAGTGGTGGAGGTCTACCTCTGCACCGATAGTTCAGCGACAGGGTCGAGTTCTTTGGGCCGATTTCCGAGCCGCTTTCATGTTGCTTTACTTTCCGCCAGCTCTTCTGCAGACCAAGGCGATTGAGTTGATCAATCTGAAGCAGGGAAGTTTGTCTGTTGATGAGTATCAGCAGAAGTTCTTTGAGTTGCTTCCATATGTTCCGCATGTCAGTGACAATGCTAGTGCCAAGTATAACCATTTTCTTCAGGGCCTCAATCAGGAGATTTATGATCGGGTTGTTGTCTGCGATGATCCGACATCGTATGAGGGCCTTGTAAATCGTTGTCGCCAGGCTGAGGGCAGTTTGTTGAGAGGTCGAGCCATGCAGTCTGCTCGTCCTACTAGTTCTTTGGGTCCCCGCGCCCAAGCATTTAAGAAGGCTGGATCTACTTCTTCTTCCTCTGGATCTGGAGGAGTTCACCATTTTGGGAAGAAGAGGGGCCCGTGTCAGCACTGCGGGAAGGATCACCCGACGGAGCGTTGTCGCAGGGTTGCGGGTGCTTGTTACAAGTGCGGTCAGATGGGCCACATGAAGAGAGATTGTCCACAGACGGGCGGAGGATCAGGATCTGGTTCTCAGGCTTCAGTTCATCAGAGGCCACAGCAGGGACAGTCTACTCAGGGTTCTAACCTCCGACCGCGTACTCAAGGGCAGGTCTTTGCTCTTAACCAGGATCAGGCGGCTGAGGAGAACGAGAGAGTTATCGCAGGTGTGTTTTTATTATGTGGACTACCTGCTTACGTTCTCATTGACACTGGTGCATCGCATTCATTCATATCTGCGAGGTTTGCTAAGCGTCATGCATTACCCTTCACTTCTTTGGACGTTGTGGTATCTGTTTCCACACCGATGGGTCATTCGGTGTTAGCTAAACGTCTAGTTTTGGGTTGTCCTCTAGAGTTTGAGGGTAATATTTTAACTGCTAATTTGATGATTCTTGCGATGGAGGATTTTGATTGCATTCTGGGAATAGATGTGCTGACTGTGTTTAGAGCTACTGTGGACTGTTATCAGAAGTTTGTGCAGTTTCGTCCAGTTGAGGGCGACAGTTGGTTTTTCTATGGAGAGGGAGCGCGACCCCCGATGCCTGTGGTTTCTGCTCTGAAAGCCTGTCGTGCTTTAGAGTCGGGCGGGGAAGGCTACCTTATCTATGCTATTGATTCGTCCGCAGTTAGTGTCGGTATCAGTGACATTCCAGTGGTTTGCGATTTTCCGGATGTTTTTCCCGAGGAGATTCCTGGTTTTCCTCCCGTTCGGGAAGTGGATTTCGGCATTGATTTAGTGCCAGGCACGGCACCAATCTCTAGGGCTCCTTATCGTTTAGCTCCATCGGAGATGCAAGAATTGAAACAGCAGTTGCAGGATCTTCTTGACAAGGGGTACATTCGACCCAGTGTGTCCCCGTGGGGAGCACCAGTTCTTTTTGTCAAAAAGAAGGATGGTTCTATGCGGCTCTGCATAGATTATCGGCAGTTGAATCGTGCGACGATAAAGAATAAGTATCCGTTGCCACGGATTGATGATTTATTTGATCAACTGCAAGGTACCTCTGTGTATTCCAAGATTGATTTAAGGTCTGGTTATCATCAGCTTCGAGTTCATCAGGGAGATATATCGAAGACTGCATTCAGGACCCGGTATGGGCATTATGAATTTCTGGTTATGCCTTTTGGGGTGACGAATGCACCAGCAGTTTTTATGGATCTGATGAATCGGGTTTTTCGGGAATTCTTGGATAAGTTTGTTGTGGTGTTTATAGATGATATCTTAATCTATTCGCATGATCAGCAAGAACACGCACAACACTTAAGGATTATTTTACAGACACTTCGCGAGAATCAGCTTTATGCGAAGTTGAGTAAATGTGAGTTTTGGATTGACAGGGTTGTATTCCTTGGTCATGTCATTTCTAGCGAGGGAGTTTCAGTTGACCCGAGCAAGGTGGAAGCGGTATTGAACTGGTCGCGTCCGACGACAGTAGCCGAGATCCGCAGTTTTCTGGGATTGGCTGGGTATTATCGCCGTTTCATTGCCAACTTCTCTCAGATTGCTAAGCCACTCACTCAGCTCACTCGGAAAGATGTTTCATTTGAGTGGACATCAGAGTGCGAAGAGAGTTTCTGTGAACTTCGCAGACGTTTGACATCTGCGCCTGTTTTGGCTTTACCGTCTGGATCTGGTGGTTTCAGTGTTTACACCGATGCCTCTTTGCAGGGACTAGGGTGTGTTCTGATGCAGAATGAGCATGTGATTGCTTATGCGTCGAGACAGTTAAAGCCTCATGAGGAAAACTATCCTGTTCATGATCTGGAATTAGCAGCGATCGTTTTTGCTTTGAAAATCTGGCGCCATTATCTGTATGGTGAGCGATTTGAGATCTTCACTGATCATAAGAGTTTGAAGTATCTGTTCACTCAGGCTGAGTTGAACATGCGTCAGCGTCGTTGGATGGATCTACTCAAAGATTACGATTGTGAGATCAAGTATCATCCAGGATCTGCGAATCTCACGGCCGATGCTCTTAGCCGCAAGGTGAGGTTATCTGCTCTTCAGACTTGTGCTGTATCTGGGATTATTCAAGATTTCTGTTCGATGGGATTCAATTGTAAGCATCGGAAGGGAACAGAGAGTATCCGTATAGCTACTATTTTGTCCGAGCCAGTTTTGTATTCTCGGATTAGAGATGCTCAGATGTCTGATTCTAAGGTTCAGAAATTAGCTCGGTTGGCTGATGGAGATAATACTTCTGGATTCCACTATCAGTCCGAGGGTCTTTTGTGCTTATCTGGTCGTGTTGTTGTACCGGAAGATGACACTTTGAGGGAGGAGATTTTGTCCCAGGCTCATCGTAGCAAGTTGAGTGTTCATCCAGGGAGCAACAAGATGTATAAGGATTTGAGGACTCGATTTTGGTGGAAAGGTATGAAACGTAATGTTTATCAGTATGTCTCCAAGTGCCTAGTCTGTCAGCAGGTGAAGGCTGAGTATCGACGACCTGGAGGTTTGTTGCAGAATCTTCCTATTCCAGAGTGGAAGTGGGAGCATATCACGATGGACTTCGTGACTCACTTGCCTATGTCTGTGGGGAATAGAGATGCTATCTGGGTGGTAGTGGATCGACTTACTAAGTCTGCCCATTTTCTTCCGTATAACAGAGATTTCACTTTCGATCGGATGGCACGGTTGTACATTCACGAGATTGTACGGTTTCATGGTGTGCCCGTGAGTATCGTTAGTGACAGAGATCCTCGATTCACGTCTAGATTTTGGGGCAGCTTTCAGCAAGCTTTGGGCACTACCTTGAGTTTGAGTACTGCATATCACCCAGAGACTGACGGTCAGTCAGAGAGGACTATTCGTACTCTTGAGGATATGTTGAGATCTTGTGTGATGGATTTCGGGCCAGCTTGGCAGGATCATCTGCCACTGATAGAGTTTGCATACAACAACAGTTTTCATAGGAGTATTGGTATGTCTCCGTTTGAAGCATTGTATGGTCGACGTTGTCGTACTCCCCTGTTCTGGGAAGAAGTCGGAGAACGACAGGTCGAGGGTCCAGAATTGATTCAGCAGGCCATGGACAAAGTTCTTGTGATCAAACAGCGGATTAAGACTGCTCAGGATCGACAAGCAAGTTATGCGAACACCAAGCGCAGACCTCTTAATTTTGATGCAGGCGAGAAAGTGTTTCTCAAGGTATCACCTTTTCGGAGGATTCTGAGATTTGGACTCAAGGGTAAGCTATCTCCGAGATTCATTAGTCCTTTTGAGATCTTAGAATGTGTGGGAGATTTGGCCTACAGATTAGCTTTGCCACCGTATCTGTCTAGTGTTCACAATGTGTTTCATGTGTCCTTGCTGAGACGATACGTAGCGGATGAGTCTCATGTTTTGCATCCAACAGAAGTTCAGCTGAATCCGGATTTGTCTTTTGTGGAAAGACCGGTTTCGATCTTAGACCGGAAGGATAAGGTACTGCGGAATAAGACTATTCCTCTTGTCTTAGTGCAGTGGCAGCGCCGAGGTACTGAAGAAGCTACTTGGGAACTAGAGAGTCGCATGCGGTCAGAGCATCCAGAATTGTTCTAGTTGTAGTATTTTCAGTTATGATTGTAATTTCAGTTGTGCTTTCAGTTGTAATTCATTCTTAAGTTGAATGTATTGTTGTTCAGAATTGTCATTCTTCAGACTCGATTTCGCGGACGAAATCCTTTTTAGAGGGGGAGAATGTAGTATCCCGATGCCTAATTTGAGTTAATTATTGGATTAATTGTATTTCGGTGGGATCGGAAGGACAGAACCGGGTTCGGATCGTCCGAAGTTGGTTCGGATCGTCCGAAGTGGGTTCGGATCGTCCGTTCTGTTCGGAGTCAGACGAGTCATGTCATGTCAGAGTTCGGATCGTCCGATCAGGGTTCGGATCGTCCGAAGACAGGTGGCTGGACACGTGGAAGACATGCAATGTTCGGATCGTCCGAAGTGGATCGGATCGTCCGAAGTGTACCGGATCGGAGCGTCCGAAGTGGATCGGATCGTCCGATCGTTGTCTATAAATAGAAGCGCGAGGCTTCACTTTTCACTCGCCAATTCCGAGAGTTCCAGAGCGTTTTAGTCGTTTCTGATGGGTTTCTAGTCTTTTCCCGAGGTTCGGGCACTAGCGGGGAGCTACTGGTTTTGTAGCGGAGCTGTGCTCTAGTTGGGGGCTAGCGGCATCAGTAGGCTGACTACGGACGCAGGTATAGTTCTGGGTTCCCTTTGAGATTTGGGAGTATCTATTAGTCTAGTTAAGGCTTTTAGATGTGGTTTAGTGATATGGTATCACTTGGATTGTAGGCTTGATTCTAGGGCTGATTGCTAGGATCTACTGGTTTGAGGTACGAAAGTACTATCCGAGATAGCAGGATTGAGTATGCTTTACTATGTGTTGCATGTTTATATGTTGCATTATTATCTGTCATATGATGCATGGTTTATTATGCGGCATTTGCATAATCATGTTGAGCCTGATTATCTTTGAGATAGCCTGTTGAGAGGGTGCTCAGCCCTCGTTTGTTGTGGATGGTTGGACCCCGTTGGCCGACGGTGGTCAGGTCACCGGTATATCCACAGGTTTATTTTGGTATGGGAGCCACCTCCTGGTGCGACGGCGCAGAGTGCTACATACCTTGACGTCATTTGTCTGAGCAGTATTTCGATATACCCAGATCCTGGTATCCAGTACATTTTGCATACATGCATGTCATAGTCTTGTATACTCATGCTTTCGGTACTGAGCGTTTTATGCTCACGTCCTCGGTTTATCTCTGTTTTGGACACCCTATTCGATGGGGCAGGTCTCAGGTTAGACGGTCCAGGAGGGAGTGGACAGGGAGCTGGCAGAGGTTGACCTGTAGTTGTTGGTATTTGTTCTTGGTATTTAGTTCGATCTGGTTGTTTAAGTATTTTGTACTTACAGATTCGATTGGGTTGTATTACTGTTTTTCCGCTGTTTACCTGATTCAGTTTTAAATGTTAATTTTGCATACTTAAGTTCTGATTAGTAGGTGATTCTGGAACGGGTCACTACACTCATCATATGAGCATCTCATATTCTTTCTACTATTTGTATATTCAAGGGCTTTATCTATGCAACTAGCATGGGTATACAGATAAAGATGTGCCAAAATAATAATATCAAATATTACTAAAATAAAGATTGCTTATACATAGAGTTTCATTGTGAACACTCGGCCAACACTTGGCTCGACGGGCACCTACTCTAACAGGTCCCCGTTCATAATTTAACGCTTTCCAACCACGATCTAACCCGTTCATAATTTAACGGGGTGGACAGGTCCTCGGCCACGTTCACCGACTTCCAAACCCATTCAATTTGGTCACAGGACATTTAGCATACCTCAAAACTTAAAATATTTTCTTGGACGTCAACATACTTACTTGGTGTTGAGGGATTCGTTGGACTTCGATCGGGGCAGTTGCTGCAACATACTAACATGAACTTGCATACTTAACTGGCATAACTTAGACGTAGAAATCATACTTACTCCTAAGCTCAATCAATACTTAGGACGTTCTAAGTTTTCCCATGACTCGACCTTGAAAACATCATATTAAACCTTAGCATACAACCTCCAATCGAATCCTAAGGGATGAAAGAATGTATCCCAAAAATAGGAGGACACGGACCCCGTGCCTGGGTCCGGGCTTAGGTCCGTGTAGATACTGCATGGTGTGTGTGTCGAAAAGTAAAGGCACGGACCCCGTCTATGGGTCCGGGTTAGGGTCCGTGTAGATACTGTGAAGGGAACACTCGGAAAGGAGAGGGGTACGGACCCCATGCATGGGTCCGTGTGGGGGTCCGTGTACCCTCAGGAACTTGGCACTGCTGAGGGAACAAAGGCACGGAACCCGTGTCAGGGTCCGTCCGTGGGTCCGTGTACCTGCGGGAGAAGTAAATCTTCGGAAATTCTGTACGGGTTTTTGCTTACTCGACTAGACCCGATTGTACGGACCATAAACCGACACCCCCGAGTCATTCCTAGGACCCTAAGGAATTATACCAACCCAAGTAAACATTAAAATTTCCCCAAGAGCAGTTAACCATCAATGACAACGACACAACTCAAAATTCGGCACAAGGTTTTCTTCCTATGACTCTTGAATCAACTTAGTGCCTATTGACACGAAAAGAATCATTAGTGACCATCCCAAACAACATAAACAAGGTACCTATATGCAGCTACGATCACCTGTCGATTCCCAACGAAGCCTGCAACAATTAAACTTCAAGGATACATCAATATCATAACTTTTCTGAAAACGCAGTTTGAGCAGTCCCACAAAAAACATCATAACTCACTCAATTTTCATCCAAAAATCTCGAATTTTATATCAAATCGAAGGCATCGAAAAGTTCTACAATTTTCTAGTTGAAAGTTTTCTCAAAATCCTGACAGAAAAATCGCAGTTTTCAACAGAACAGTGAGTTACGAGATTTCAGATCTAAATAGTATTTCAAACGCGTTCAAACCATTTTCCACTCAAACGACGAACGTCACACATGGATTTTCACGCATAAAATAACACGACGCATACTATGACAAGATCGATGCAGAAAGAACAGATTATACGTGCCTTTTGATATTAAAAATACCGTGACGATGATACCGAAGCGGAGACGGTGCGAGGCTCGATCCGGGACGAGCGTGGCGCTAAAAATCCTTGAAGAAAACACACGAAAATATGCTGGAATAATTCAGAGGAGGGGGCGGCCGTTTCTTTCACAAGAACCCTAGGTTTTCTTTTTAAAATCTGAAAATAAACTTGTAGGTGTGTGTTGTGTGTTTTAGTGTGTGTAAAAACGTGTTTAGTGTGTGTGAGTGTAGAAAACGTGTGTGTGATTTAATTAGGAGAAATTTAGTGCTAAATTAACTAATTAAAATACTAATTAAAAGTTAACACTTACTAATTTAATCAAACTCTACAATTAAAATGATTACACACCAATTTTAAAAATTTTAAACTCTTAAATCAATAACTACATAATAATGTTTTAAAATATTAAAACTTAATAACTTATTAAAATGCCTCATCCTCAACTTAAAATAAAATACCATATTTTAAATTACCAACATCGTCACCGGTCTTTTCCTCGATCCCGCTTCGAATAGTCGCCTGAAACATGAAACTCGAAAAAAACATTTTAACGTGCATCACAATGAACATGATTAATTTAAAATAATGCATTTTTCATAAATTATGAATGGCAAAAACTCATTTAAAATTAATCAAATGATTTAATAATAAAATGAATGCACAGGTTATACGTGTACTGAATTTGAGCACTACAGTTCTTATGCATGGCAAAAACTCATTTAAAATTAATCAAATGATTTAATAATAAAATGAATGCACAGGTTATACGTGTACTGAATTTGGGCACTACAGTTCCTCCCCCACTTATAAAAATTTCGTCCTCGAAATTAAATCTTACCGAACAACTCCGGGTAGCGAAGTCTCATATCTGCTTCGGACTCCCATGTGGCCTCTTCCACTGATTGGTTGAGCCACCGGACTTTGACTAGCTTAGTCACTTTGTTCCAAAGCCTACGCTCTTGCCTGTCTAGGATTTGGACCGGTCTCTCCTCAAAGGACAGGTCTGGAGCCAACTGCAACGGCTCATAACTTAGAATGTGCGAAGGATTAGCCAGGTATTTTCTCAGCATTGAGACATGGAACACATTGTGCACCCCGGCCAGATTCGGCAGAAGGGCAACACGATAAGCTAATGTTCCAACTCTCTCCAAAATCTCGAATGGTCCTATGAACCTCGGACTCAGTTTGCCTCTTTTCCCAAATCTCATCACACCCTTCATAGGTGCTATCTTGACGAATACGTGATCACCAACGGCAAACTCGAGATCTCTCCTCCTCTTATCAGCATAGCTCTTCTGACGGCTTTGGGCAGTCTTCATTCTGTCACGAATCTTGACCACCACGTCTGCAGTCTGCTTAACTATCTCTGGACCAAATTCTGCTCTCTCACCAACTTCATCCCAATGAACTGGTGATCTGCACTTCCTTCCATACAACGCCTCATAGGGGGCCATACCAATTGATGATTGGAAGCTATTGTTGTATGTGAACTCCACTAGAGGTAGTCTAGGCTCCCAAGCTCCTTGAAAATCAATCATACACGCTCGCAACAAGTCCTCTAAAATCTGAATCACTCGCTCAGACTGGCCATCTGTCTGCGGGTGAAAAGCTGTACTGAAAAGCAACTTCGTCCCCATGGCTGTGTGTAAGCTCTTCCAGAAGGACGATATGAATCTCGGGTCCCTGTCGGACACAATTGAAACTGGGAACCCATGCAAACGGACTATCTCCCGAATATATAGCTCTGCGTACTGCGTTATGGAGAAAGTCGTCTTCACTGGCAAAAAGTGTGCTGCCTTAGTGAGTCGGTTAAGTATAACCCAAATAGAATTCGATCCTCGGATTGACCTCGGCAACCCAACCACAAAATCCATAGTAATGTTCTCCCACTTCCACTCAGGGATGGGGAGTGGCTTAACCAATCCTGCTGGCCTCTGATGTTCAGCTTTTACTTGTTGGCAAGTGAGACATTCGGACACGAACCTGCGGATGTCTCGCTTCATCCCTGGCCACCAATACAAAAGCTGGAGATCCTTATACATGTTGGTACCTCCTGGATGGATAGAATACGGAGATGCGTGTGCCTCTGTCAAAATATCTTGTCTAATCGAGTCACCACTAGGCACCCACATTCTTCCTCTGTACCTCACTATCCCATCTGACACTGTATAAAGAACACAGCCTTTGGCCTCATCTCTCAATATCCATTTCTGTAGCTGCTCGTCTGAAGACTGTCCTGCCCGGATACAGTCTAGCATATCAGATTTGAATGTAAGATTAGACAGCTTAGGAGCTCTGCCCTCACGATAAATATCTAGACCAAACTTCTGAATCTCAGATTGAAGAGGTTTCTGCACTGACAACTGAGCTACAACTGCCACTTTCCTGCTCAATGCGTCCGCGACAACATTAGCCTTTCGCAGATGGTAGCTAATTTCGCAGTCGTAATCCTTCACAAGTTCCAACCATCGTCTTTGTCTCATATTCAACTCCTTCTGCGTGAAGAAATATTTGAGACTCTTGTGGTCGGTGAAAATCTGACATTTCTCGCCGTATAGGTAGTGTCTCCAAATTTTCAGTGCGAAGACAACGGCGACTAACTCTAGGTCGTGAGTCGGATAGTTCTTCTCGTTCACTTTTAGTTGCCTGGAAGCATAGGCTATGACCCGACCCTGCTGCATCAATACTGCGCCTAACCCGAGCTTAGATGCATCAGTATATAACACAAAGTCTCCTTGCCCGGATGGCATGGCTAGCACTGGCGCTGAAATAAGAGCTTGCTTCAACGTATCGAAGCTCTTCTGGCATTCGTCGCTCCACACGAATTTAGCATTCTTCTTGGTGAGTGACGTGAGTGGCACCGCTATGGATGAAAATCCTCGAATGAACTTACGGTAGTATCCGGCCAAACCCAGAAAACTGCGGATTTCTGATGCGTTCTTAGGTTCAACCCAATCTCTAACCGCTGCTACCTTAGATGGATCCACTTCAATTCCACTGCTAGATACAATATGCCCCAAAAACGCTACCTTCTCCAACCAAAATTCACACTTACTGAAGTTCGCATATAACTTGCGACTCTGCAAGGTCTGTAAAACTGTTCTCAAGTGCTGGCTGTGCTCCTCATGGCTCTTCGAGTATATAAGAATATCGTCAATGAATACTATGACGAATTGATCGAGGAATGGCTGAAATACTCGGTTCATGAGATCCATGAAAATTGCTGGAGCATTAGTCAATCCAAACGGCATCACTAAGAATTCGTAATGCCCATACCGGGTCCTGAAAGCTGTCTTGTGAACATCTGCATCCTTCACTTTTAGCTGATGGTACCCTGATCGAAGATCTATCTTAGAGAACACTGTAGCTCCCTGTAATTGATCGAAGGTCTTCGATTCTAGGCAACGGGTACTTATTCTTGATCGTTACCTTGTTCAGTTCGCGGTAATCGATGCACAGTCTCATGCTTCCGTCTTTCTTTTTCTCAAAAAGTACCGGTGCGCCCCACGGTGAGAAACTCGGGCGGATAAACTCCTTGTCTAAGAGCTCCTGAATCTGCTGCTTGAGTTCTATCATTTCCGCTGGTGCTAATCTGTACGGTGCCTTAGAGATTGGAACTGTGCCTGGCATGAGATCAATAGCAAACTCCACCTCTCTATCTGGTGGAAGACCTGAAACATCGTCTGGGAAGACGTCTAGGAATTCACTCACTACTGGCACTTCAACTAGAGATGGAGTAGGCGCATCAGGTGCTGAAATAATACTAGCCAAGAAGGCCTGGCACCCCTTGGAAATCAGTCTCCTCGCCTGCGTGCACGAAATCATGCGAGGGAAACTTCTCCATCTGTCTGGCTCAAAAAGAAACTGCTCCATACCCAACGGTCTGACTAGTACTGATCTCTTCTGAAAGTCGATAAGAACTCTGTTCTTAGTCAGCCAGTCCATTCCCAATATGATGTCGAATTCTGGCATCGGCAATAGGATTAAATCTGTATACACTAAGTGGCCATGCGGTTCTATATCGATGTCTCTGACCACACTGGTAGCTAACAGCTCTTCCCCTGATGGGACTGTCACTGAAAAGTTCACGTCTAGGCCAATGGACTTGAGGTCCAAATGGTTGGCAAAAGTCTCCGATATGAAGGAGTGAGTGGCTCCTGAGTCTATCAGTGCGGTTGTGGATAGTCTCTTAATAAAAATGCTTCCTGAGATGCGTTAGCACAACACAAACTAACTTATATCCCAAAAATCTTACCAACACTCTCGAGCATAAAAGAACCCAATACTCAAGGTGCACAAAATATTACGAGCATACTAATAATTCCAAACAAAATCCACATGCATGACAAAGTAATACTGAGCTTAGGTAGAAAAGTTTACCGGTTAGTAATGTCGTGTCTGGGTTCGCCTCTTGTGAATGCATGGCGAACACTCTTCCTTGGGTCGGCTGCTTCCACTGTGGGCACTCTTTCAACATGTGGTCCATAGCTCCACATTTAAAACATTTTCCGGATCCCCATAAGCACTGTCCGAGATGCTGGCGATTGCACTTCTGGCACACTGGGAAGATAGCGGGCTTCTGAAGCGCCCCTTGCTGCTGAATTGGACCCTTGCCCTTTGGCGGTCCATGATATGGCTTCTTCCCTGGCGGCCCCGGGAACGGCTTCTTATACTGGGGCCTCTGATGCTGCTGCTGGTGTTGCTGCTGCGGTGGAGCCTGATAGGGCCTCTTGCCCTGCCTGTCCGCCTCTATATCCCTCAGATCCTGTTCTGCCGCCAATGCTCTAGAAATGGCAACTGCATAAGTAGTAGGGCCAGCTACCCTCACATCACGGCGCAGGATCGGCCGCAAACCATTTAAGAAGTGCCTCAACTTCGCCTGGACATCATTAGCAATGAGGGGCACGAAGTGACATCCCCTCTCAAACTTCCTAACAAATTCTGCCACGCTACTGTCCCCCTGTCGCAGCGTCATAAACTCGTTGGTGAGTCTGGTTCGTACTTCCTCAGTGAAGTACTTGGAGTAGAAAATGTAGTAGCCCGAATTCCAAATTGGGTAATTAACGGAGTAATGGTGATTAAGAAGGTTTAAGGTGTAATTTTGACCGAGTCATGATCGGACGGACCGAAGATGGTTCGGAAGCACCGAAGAGTTCGGAAGGTCCGAAGTGAGTTCGGTGGATCCGATCATTAGGTGTCAAGAGTTGATCGACACGTGGGAGTTCGGACGTTCCGAAGTGTAGGTTCGGTGGATCCGATCATGAGGTGTCAAGAGCAGCTGGACACGTACATGTTCGGACGGTCCGAAGTGTATGATCGGAGGATCCGATCATGAGCTGTCAAGAGCCAATGGACACGTAGCGTTCGGACGTTCCGAAGTGTTGTTCGGAGGATCCGAACATGGCCTATAAATAGTGCTCGGATTTCTCATTTTTGACTTGCCAATTTCTTGAGTTTTCTCTCATTTTGGAGAGTTTGGAAGGTTTCTAGGGTTAGTTGTTGGTCGAGCGATAGCCAAGAGCTGCCAGGAGTAGTAGCGTAGCGGCGTTTGAGTTACGAGGCAATCGACATCAAAGGGCTGTCGACGGACGAAGGTAAACCCTAAACCTTTGGTAGTACTAGGGAGTACTGGTTTTGCTAGTTGAGCATGGTAGTATTGATTGGGTGCTTTTGATGCGTAGGCTTGTGCTAGACCTGATTAGCGGTGTTGCGTAAGGCTAGGCTTGCTGTGATAGAGGTACGAAAGTACTATCCGAGATATCCTGGTTGAGTATACATTCATATATGTGTTGCATGATTATTTGCTGCATTGATATATGTCATATGATGCATGCTATTATGTCACGGTTATTACTGCACGTTGCATTTCATGTTGAGCCGTATTCTCCTTTGAGATAGCCTTTACTGTTGAGCTGTATCTCTTTCGAGATAAGCTATATCTTGGGGCCGCTCAGCCCTGTCTTGTGGACGCATGGACACCGAGAGTACACAGTGGCCGACGGGTCGGGAGGGCTTCGGTGGTCCGGGACATTTTAGGTCCACGTCTGTCTTGTAGTGGATGCAGTGACCCAGAGGTTGGACCGCGCGGCACTATCCACTTGGCGCCTCTAGACTGAGCATTTTGAGATCCTTTGTGATTCCTGTTTCTTGACTACCCTGGTATCATATCATAGCATGTGCATTTCATATAGGTTTGTATACTCATACTTTTGTACTGGGCGTTCTTATCGCTCACGTCCTCGGTTTTGTTTATTCTTGGACACCCCATTCGCACGGGGCAGGCCTCAGGTTGGACAGCTCAGGAGGAGCAGGAGGAGGACGTTGAGTATCTGGTTGGTTTAGTTTATCGGTATTGTTTTGATTCGATATGGTTGTATTGGGTATTTCATTTTGAGTTAGTCTAGACTTCGATTTCGATTGGGTTGTATAACTATTGTTGTTGACTATTTCCGCTGTTATCTCTGATTATTGTTAATTAGGTTAATTGCATGCTTAGTTTTTTATTAGTAGGTGATTCTGGAACGGGTCACTACATTTATGGTATCAGAGCATGCATACGATTTGGGATATAGATTTCTGTTTTGGGATTTCCGTTGACCAATTTACTAGTTTCCCTATTCTATGTTGTAGCAATGGCTGACCACTTTGGTGATGAGAGTAGTCAGGGGAGTGTAGGTCGATGGGGTGACCAGGACGATCATAGACGTCATCGTGAGCATCGTCATCGTCGGGATGGTCCTAGGCGTTTTGATTTGCATCGTTTCATTCAGATGGGGCCTAAGCCTCTAGTTGGTGGAGAGACTCCTGATGATGCTGAGGATTGGATAGAGCGCATGGAGAGTTGTTTCCGTGCATTCCAGTGCACCGAGGAGCAGAAGATAGAGACCCTTAGTTTTCTTCTCGAGGGCCGTGCTCGCAAGTGGTGGCGATCGACTTCTGCGCCGATAGTCCAGTCCCAGGGTAGAGCGACTTGGGTCGATTTCCGTGCAGCGTTCATGCAGCTGTACTTTCCTCCAGCCCTTCGCCAGGCCAAGACGATTGAGCTCCTGAACCTTAAGCAGGGGAGTATGTCTGTTGATGAGTATCAGCAGAAATTCTTCGAGTTGTTACCCTTCGCTCCTCATATCAGTGGCAGTTCTGAGGCCAAGTATGATCATTTCCTTCAGGGCCTTAACCAGGAGATCTTTGATCGAGTCACTGTCTGTGATAATCCTACTTCGTACGATGGGTTGGTGAACCGGTGTCGTCAAGCAGAGATCAGTCTCCAGCGTGGTAGGGCTATTCTTTCTTCTAGACCTCCGAGTGTTTTGAGCCCTCGACCTCAGTCTTTCAAGAAATCTGGTTCTTCTTCTTCTGGATCTGGATCAAGGTCTAGCGGTGTTGTTCGCTTTGGTGAGAAGAAGGATTCTTGTGCGCATTGTGGGAAGAACCATCCATCGGAGCAATGCCGATTAGCAGCAGGAGCTTGTTTTCAGTGCGGAGAGATGGGTCATCTCAAGAAGAATTGTCCTCAGCTGCGAGGTGGAGCAGGATCTGGTTCTGGATCCCAGACGACTGTTCAGCAGAGGAGACAGGGTCAGGCAGTGGGTAGTTCGAATCTTCGACCTCGTGCCCAAGGTCAGGTTTTTGCGCTGAACCAGGATCAGCCTGGGATGTAATTGTTATACAGTTGTAATGAAGAATATTTGCAGTGTATTACAATGGTGTTTTATTCTCTTGCCTAGATTTCGAGGACGAAATCGTTTTAAGGGGGGGAGAATGTAGTAGCCCGAATTCCAAATTGGGTAATTAACGGAGTAATGGTGATTAAGAAGGTTTAAGGTGTAATTTTGACCGAGTCATGATCGGACGGACCGAAGATGGTTCGGAAGCACCGAAGAGTTCGGAAGGTCCGAAGTGAGTTCGGTGGATCCGATCATTAGGTGTCAAGAGTTGATCGACACGTGGGAGTTCGGACGTTCCGAAGTGTAGGTTCGGTGGATCCGATCATGAGGTGTCAAGAGCAGCTGGACACGTACATGTTCGGACGGTCCGAAGTGTATGATCGGAGGATCCGATCATGAGCTGTCAAGAGCCAATGGACACGTAGCGTTCGGACGTTCCGAAGTGTTGTTCGGAGGATCCGAACATGGCCTATAAATAGTGCTCGGATTTCTCATTTTTGACTTGCCAATTTCTTGAGTTTTCTCTCATTTTGGAGAGTTTGGAAGGTTTCTAGGGTTAGTTGTTGGTCGAGCGATAGCCAAGAGCTGCCAGGAGTAGTAGCGTAGCGGCGTTTGAGTTACGAGGCAATCGACATCAAAGGGCTGTCGACGGACGAAGGTAAACCCTAAACCTTTGGTAGTACTAGGGAGTACTGGTTTTGCTAGTTGAGCATGGTAGTATTGATTGGGTGCTTTTGATGCGTAGGCTTGTGCTAGACCTGATTAGCGGTGTTGCGTAAGGCTAGGCTTGCTGTGATAGAGGTACGAAAGTACTATCCGAGATATCCTGGTTGAGTATACATTCATATATGTGTTGCATGATTATTTGCTGCATTGATATATGTCATATGATGCATGCTATTATGTCACGGTTATTACTGCACGTTGCATTTCATGTTGAGCCGTATTCTCCTTTGAGATAGCCTTTACTGTTGAGCTGTATCTCTTTCGAGATAAGCTATATCTTGGGGCCGCTCAGCCCTGTCTTGTGGACGCATGGACACCGAGAGTACACAGTGGCCGACGGGTCGGGAGGGCTTCGGTGGTCCGGGACATTTTAGGTCCACGTCTGTCTTGTAGTGGATGCAGTGACCCAGAGGTTGGACCGCGCGGCACTATCCACTTGGCGCCTCTAGACTGAGCATTTTGAGATCCTTTGTGATTCCTGTTTCTTGACTACCCTTGTATCATATCATAGCATGTGCATTTCATATAGGTTTGTATACTCATACTTTTGTACTGGGCGTTCTTATCGCTCACGTCCTCGGTTTTGTTTATTCTTGGACACCCCATTCCCACGGGGCAGGCCTCAGGTTGGACAGCTCAGGAGGAGCAGGAGGAGGACGTTGAGTATCTGGTTGGTTTAGTTTATCGGTATTGTTTTGATTCGATATGGTTGTATTGGGTATTTCATTTTGAGTTAGTCTAGACTTCGATTTCGATTGGGTTGTATAACTATTGTTGTTGACTATTTCCGCTGTTATCTCTGATTATTGTTAATTAGGTTAATTGCATGCTTAGTTTTTGATTAGTAGGTGATTCTGGAACGGGTCACTACAGAAAACCTCCTTAAAACCATTCCAAGGCAGCACCTGTAAATTGACTGCCACTGACGCACTCTCCCACCATAGCCTAGCGTCTCCAGTCAATAAGAAAGTGGCACAACGGACTCTGTCAGCATCTGTCAGCTCCATAAAGTCAAATATTACCTCGATGGACTTGATCCATCCCTCAGCTACCATCGGGTCAGTGGTACCTGCAAACTCCTTTGGGCTCATCCTCCTAAACCGCTCATACACCGCCTCCGGTTGGGGCCTCGCCCCAGCACCTATTGCTGCTGCTTGGTTCCCCGCAAACTGTGCGAAGAACTGCGTCATACCAGCAAGCATCTGAGCCTGCATATATGGAGGTGGTGGTGGCGGAGGATTGGCCCTCTCCTCATCTCGATGTTCCCTGTTCTCATCCCTTGTTTCTCGGTCAACCAAACGTCTAGGAGGCATACTGTTCCAGTAATTTACCCAACACGTAAACCCAACATGCATGAACATAAATCAATATGTTAAGATGCAAGTAATTCAAACTTAAAACATGCACATACTGAAATCATAACTTAATGCTTACTACATAACTTAAATTTGAAACTTTACAACTTACAGACTTGAGGTGTGACTTCGTGAGTTTCTTGCGACTGGCAGTATGCATAACCTTTTACAAGAACACCGCTCTGATACCAACTGTAACGAACCGTACTCTTACTACTTAAAATTTGCGGAAAAATTTAAAATTTTCTTTTAAACTAAAAGGAATGCGGAAATGAAATCAAATACGGTCGTCACTACATCCTTCATCAATAAAAATGTTTGAAATCGACATCACCCATAACATTTGCTAAAAAGAAACACTTGCTCCAAAAGTCTTGAAATGAAACATAACATCAGAGTATTTTGAACTTGCATAAAAATCGTAAAATAACATGAGCGGTCCTCGGGTTTAGCCTGCCGCTCACTCCCAGTCTGCCCCTTGGTCACCACCTCCTGTCTCCTCAACTTAGTCACCTGCATCGATCAAGTCTAGTGATTCTAAAGACTCAACACGTATAAACTGGAATAACGAGTACTACATAATAAAATCACATGCAACTTTAAAATTGGACATACATAATTTGAAACTTGAACTTGCGTATTAAAACTTGAACATACGTACATACATACTTCGACGTGCCATAACTTAAACTTTTCGTAAACATGCTGCATAATTGAACATACATAACTTCATCGTTTTGCGTAGAGGATGTTTCAAAGCAAGTGACCCATACATAATAAACGCCTGATCAGACAAACCGCAGTACTGGGCTGACAGGGACGTATCCACTGCCACATACATGAGATCCTCGTTCATAATTTAACGGGCTGGTTGGTCCCCGTTCATAATTTAACGCTTTCCAACCACGATCTAACCCGTTCATAATTTAACGGGGTGGAGAGGTCCTCAGCCACGTTCACCGACTTCCAAACCCATTCAATTTGGTCACAAGACATTTAGCATACCTCAAAACTTAAAATATTTTCTTGGACGTCAACATACTTACTTGGTGTTGAGGGATTCGTTGGACTTCGATCGGGGCCGTTGCTGCAACATACTAACATGAACTTGCATACTTAACTGGCATAACTTAGACGTAGAAATCATATTTACTCCTAAGCTCAATCAATACTTAGGACGTTCTAAGTTTTCCCATGACTCGACCTTGAAAACATCATATTAAACCTTAGCATACAACCTCCAATCGAATCCTTAGTGATGAAAGAATGTATCCCAAAAATAGGAGGACACGGACCCCGTGCCTGGGTCCGGGCTTAGGTCCGTGTAGATACTGCATGGTGTGTGTGTCGAAAAGTAAAGGTACGGACCCCGTGCATGGGTCCGTGTGGGGGTCCGTGTACCCTCGGGAACTTGGCACTGCTGAGGGAACAAAGGCACGGACCTCGTGTCAGGGTCCGTCTGTGGGTCCGTGTACCTGTGGGAGAAGTAAATCTTCGGAAATTCTGTACGGGTTTTTGCTTACTCGACTAGACCCGATTTTACGGACCATAAACCGACACCCCCGAGTCATTCCTAGGACCTTAAGGAATAATACCAACCCAAGTAAACATTAAAATTTCCCCAAGAGCAGTTAACCATCAATGACAACGAGACAACTCAAAATTCGGCACAAGGTTTTCTTCCTATGACTCTTGATTCAACTTAGTGCCTATTGACACGAAACGAATCATTAGTGACCGTCCCAAACAACATAAACAAGGTACCTATACGCAGCAACGATCACTTGTCGATCCCCAACGAAGCCTGCAAAAATTAAACTTCAAGGATACATCAATATCATAACTTTTCTGAAAACGTAGTTTGAGCAGTCCCACGAAAAACATCATAACTCACTCAATTTTCATCGAAAAATCTCGAATTTTATATCAAATCGAAGGCATCGAAAATTTCTACAATTTTCTAGTTGAAAGTTTTCTCAAAATCCCGACAGAAAAGTCGCAGTTTTCAACAGAACAGTGAGTTACGAGATTTCAGATCTAAAAAGTATTTCAAACGCATTCAAACCATTTTTCGCTCAAGCGACGAACGTCACACATGGATTTTCATGCATAAAATAACACGACGCATACTATGACAAGATCGATACAGAAAGAACAGATTATACGTGCCTTTTGATATTAAAAATACCGTGACGACGATACCGAAGCGGAGACGGTGCGAGGCTCGATCCGGGACGAACGTGGCGCTAAAAATCCTTGAAGAAAACACACGAAAATATGCTGGAATAATTCAGAGGAGGGGACGGCCGTTTCTTTCAAAAGAACCCTAGGTTTTCTTTTTAAAATCAGAAAATAAACTTGTAGGTGTGTGTTGTGTGTTTTAGTGTGTGTAAAAACATGTTTAGTGTGTGTGAGTGTAGAAAACGTGTGTGTGATTTAATTAGGAGAAATTTAGTGCTAAATTAACTAATTAAAATACTAATTAAAAGTTAACACTTACTAATTCAATCAAACTCTACAATTAAAATGATTACACACCAATTTTAAAAATTTTAAATTCTTAAATCACTAACTACATAATAATGTTTTAAAATATTAAAACTTAATAACTTATTAAAATGCCTCATCCTCAACTTAAAATAAAATACCATATTTTAAATTACCAACATCGTCACCGGTCTTTTCCTCGATCCCGCTTCGAATAGTCGCCTGAAACATGAAACTCGAAAAAAACATTTTAACGTGCATCACAATGAACATGATTAATTTAAAATAATGCATTTTTCATAAATTATGCATGACAAAAACTCATTTAAAATTAATCAAATGATTTAATAATAAAATGAATGCACAGGTTATACGTGTACTGAATTTGGGCACTACAGTTCTTATGCATGGCAAAAACTCATTTAAAATTAATCAAATGATTTAATAATAAAATGAATGCACAGGTTATACGTGTACTGAATTTGGGCACTACATATAATGAGGAGTGTTAATTGAGATGAGAATAGGAAATACATGGACAAGAGGAGAAAATCTTCAAATTAGGACAGAACAGTTGGCGCATATGTGCGAAGATAAGTGGCGCATATGCACGACAATTCCAGTAGCATTGGCGCATATGCGCGGAAAGAAGTGGCGCATATGCGCGACACCTCCAGTAGCAATGGCGCATATGCGCGAGAAAAGTGGCGCATATACGCGAGGTGACACATTCTGCATTGCCGAGACCAGTAGGTCTCGCGCATATGCGCAAGTAGTGACCGCGCATATGCGCGAGACGTGTACTTCAAAGGATTTGCCATGTGTGTGTAGGCATGCACTATATATATATAACATTACACGATTCTCTCTTCATTTTCAGCAAAAGAAATCGGAAGTTCAGAGGAAAGCTTCAACTTTTCTTTATACTTTTAAA
Source organism: Primulina eburnea (assembly GCF_022965805.1). NCBI lineage: Eukaryota > Viridiplantae > Streptophyta > Magnoliopsida > Lamiales > Gesneriaceae > Primulina > Primulina eburnea. The sequence goes on from NW_027331360.1 coordinate 31,902, forward strand.
TTGTGATTGAACAAGATTTAGCCATCCAAACTTTAATCCGATTGCGGTTTTGAACTCCCCTCCGTATTAGCTACCAGGTGACGTAAGTTTTACTCAGTTTCTATATGATTTGAGATTGAGATGTGAGGGAAATTGTAATATGATAGTTATATTGTGTTCTTGACATATGGAACATGATATATTCGCAAACGGATCAAAGAACAGATGTCATATGCTATTTTTGCTATTTTCTAGCAGTTTTAGAAGTAAAATAATCAGATTTTGAGTAATATCATGTGCCTCTAATGATGATTATGAGTTGATGAGTTTAGATTGATAATGTGTTGATATATGTTGAGATTCGAATTTGTTAGTATCACGAAAACACGTTGTTATGCCGTCAACTTGTATCAAGACTAGATATAGATTGTATAAATGTCATGGTTGAGTTAGAGATTGATAGAATATGTATCAACATTTTCATTTCAGATTGATATCGGTAAGATTCGTCTTCGAGACTTCGACTACGACCGAGTTGTGCAACAAAAGGTATAATACATGTTTTGTTTGGGGAAATACAACTCAAATGAGAGCACATTTGAGTTTCCCAACCAAAATTACATACTAGATTTATTGTTTATCTTGAATTATGATTGTGATTTGTTTATAGACTTGTATTCAAATCTTTTGAGATGATTATGCATTGTTTACAGATTGTTGTGCATTGCATTTAAGATAGGGAGTCTTGACAGATCCGTCAAACTTCTAGGTGTTCGGTGATATCACAGCTTAGGGGAAGATTATTCTCCTATTGTAGATGTGGATACAGATCAAGCCGAAGTCTAGGAATAAGACATACCGTCACCCCGATTGGGAGGGTAGGTGATAGATCGTCTTATTCACACCGGGATCCCTAGAGTTCTAGTCGAGTCGAGTCCAGACATGGTTTGATTCGCATTGCATTGCATGTTTATATGGATGATATTCATTATTGCATGTTTCATGTTTAGTTTGATATATGCATGTATACATGTTTATACTGGGATTTGTTCTCACCGGAGTTTCCGGCTGTTGTTATGTCTGTATGTGTGCATAACAACAGGTGGGGCAGGATCTAGGTCGAGACAGAGACGAGATTGATATAGCGTGGAGACTACGGGCGCAGCAGAGGACTAGTGGTTGTTTTAGTAGACTTGGACTATTTGTATTTGCTCTTTTGTATTAAACACTAGTTGGATGAATGTACTAGAACAATATAGGTTTGTATGTTGTAATATAAATAAAGAACTTGTGCTTGTATACATACATTAGAATTAATGTTGTAAAGCAAAAATTTGACCCACTTTTTATATTAATGATCCATTTAATCCCAAAGGACAGAGTTAGAGCCCGGGTCCCCAAAAAGATTGTAACGACCCATTACAGGCCCAGTGAACCGCCCATACGGCCCACTGCCCCGATCGACCCAAGGCTATCCCGATCTTGGGCTCCCTCCATGGGGCCTTTTCCCTCACGGGCTTTCCATAGGCGTCGTACGGGTTACTCATAGAACTCTCCAGCCCATGAACTGGAGTCTGTGCCTTCCCAGGATCGAACCTAAGACCACATGGATATATAGGTACTTAGCACAATCTTGGTACCAATTGAGCTACTATTGTAATATCCCAAGTTTTTATTGTGCTATGATCATTGATTTCATGTGTTATGGTTGAGGGATATTCATATATTGATATGATCAAGTTTTGGGAGATGTTTTATGCTTGATTATAGAAGGAGTTTGGTTGTTATAATTCATAAGAATTTAGTGGAATAAGATAAGGTTGGATATTAAGTCAAGAAAGGATGTTTTTAGGAGTTCGTGTCGGAGGAGTAGCGCTCGGGTGCAGCAGCGCCGCACCTGCGCTGCCAGAGGCAGCGCAGGGGCGCTGCCTGTGTGGCAGCAGGCCGCACCCGCGCTGCTATATGCAGCGCGGGTGCGCTGTGTGTGCGGAAGCAGCGCCGCACCCGCGCTGCTATGTGCAGCGCGGGTGCGCTGCCTGGTGCAGCGCTGCCCAGTCGAGCGCGGGTGCGCTGCCCTGCATTATTTGACGAAAGTGTTATTTCAAATCACGATTTTAAGCTTGGGGATTGATTTTTATGCTTGGTTTTGAGATTTATCTTCATTCCTTCATTTCTCCTTCTCTCTCATACGCTTCCTTCTCATCTTCTTCCCCGAAATTCTCTTGCAAATCTTCAACAAAGTTCAAGGATTTTTGAGGAAATCTTAGCATCTCCTAGTCTAGGTGCAAGCTACAAGGTTAGATCTTAGTTATTCTTTGGTTTTGCAAGGAATTGTTGGGTTGAAGGTTTGAGTTGACTTTTTGGATCTATGTATATATGGTGTTAATTCATAGATTTTATGGTGTTTATTGTTGTAGGGATTCTTTTGAGGTCATCTTTGCCACCATGTGTTGATTGGGTTGTAAGTGGAGGCTATTCCTTGTGCTCTGATAAGTGCAATTTATTGTACTTTTATTACTTGTTTTTAACTTGGAGTTTTGTGATTTTTGAGCAGGTTTTATTTGATATGTTGTTGTTTTTGTTATTGTAGTTTGGAAGCTTAGAAATGAGAGTTTGAAGTGATATAGTGATGAATTAGAGGTACAAAGGAAAACTAGACACGAGAGTTACCGCACCCGCGCCACAGCAAGCAGCGCCCCCGCGCTACCTGCCGAACACACACCGCCCCCGCGCTGCGTACACGAGCGCCCCCGCGCCAGTTGCCGATGCATTACCGCACCCGCGGTCATGCAAGCGCCGCACCCGCGCTGTGACTTCCGCAGCAAATGATTTCTTGGCGAACAAACACCGCACCCGCGGTCTTACTATCACCGCACCTGCGGTCATGCACAAACATTCCTCCGGAAATTGTGAAACTTTGAAGACTTTGAGGAAATGGAGGGGAGAATGGTGTGCTACGTGATAGATCTTGTCTAGACTATAAAAGGTGTCTCTTTTTCATCATCTAGGTATGGAGAAAAACTAGAAAAAGGGTGGAGGCTATAAAGAACAAGATTAAAAGATCAAGATCATCATCTTCAACAATTTCTTGTGCATCTTGGGACAAAATCTTCATACACTCCAAAACTCTTGTTCTAAGTTCTTTCTTTCTTTTATTTTGATATGTTTTGTTTAATATTTATGTGTTGTTGTTTTATTTTCCTTATTATGAACTAAATCTTAATTCTAGAGGGATGATGGAACAAAACTAGAAACCATGTGTGATGATTTATGATTTATGCTATACGAGATTTCCTTATTGTTCATTTGTATGTTTCTAATTTTAATGCTTTCAATTTACTGGCCATATCTTGAATGATGATTATGTTTATAAATTATCACTTGGAAAAGGGAATTTATAAACAAGAAAGGGAAAAATACATCAATAGTATTTTTATAGTTCGGGAGGACATATAGTGCTATTGAAGCCATTAAAAGATTTGAGTGATTATTGTGTTATTTAATTTTAGATTGTTGATGGGGACGTTACAATCTTTTGTTAGATAATTAGTATCTACTTAGCACTCGGGAGAGGGAGTAGATGATTTTTAGAATTCTTAGCTAATGAATAAGAAGGGCAAATATAATATAGCTACACAAAATACACATGGTGGATAGTTGCGTGAAATCGGACCTCTAGATCTTTTATTCTATTGTTGTTCACTATTATTTGGTACTATAATTCAATTTAGTTTTAAATCTAGTTATTGGTATAAACAACTTCGTCAATTGATTTTTCTAAATAAAATCAAGACTATTTTAATTACAAGCATTAATATAAATTTAAAAATACATTCCTCGTGGGATCGACACTTGTACTCAAAATTACATTTTACTATAACTTGACGTTGTGCACTTGCAAGCAATTAAGAAAACACGCAACATGCTCACATGATATATATGTATCCAAGCCATTTTTATTGATGTCTAGCTTCTTTAATGGACATGTTATTGCCATATTTGTTGATATATATTCATTGATCCAAGAATTTTATTGATTTCATTGATAAAGAAGCTAGCAAGCTATTGTGCCTATCAAGTGTTTGTTCAATTGTCCAAATGAATTTCATATGCTACAATTCAAGGAATGATAGTAATTCATGCATGTCATTGGCCAATCACATGAAGAGTATCTCTCACAGTCTGGTATATATTTTCATATATCACAGAGATACTATCCATAGGTTTTCTCTCACAGTCCGATATATATTTATATATATTAACAGAGATAACATTCACAGGTCACAGATTACATGTTACAGACTATCATTTCCTCTCATGGTTATCTCTCACAGTCCGATATATATTTATATATATTAACAGAGATAACATTCACAGATTACAGATCATTGAGCTATTGTTTCATTTCCTTTAATTCATGTTATGATATACCATCTATATCGATTTTATCATTATTGTTCATCGAAGATGGTATTATTCAATGTTTATTGCCATTGCAATGTTTCAAGCCAAGCCATATAAATATGTATTTGTTATGTAAAGTTCTCTACTTACTGAGTTTTATCTCATTTCAGTTAATGTCATGTGATGCAGGTAATAAAAAGATTTGAAGCAGATTGTCCAAGGGGAAGAAGTCATATAGCTACTGTATTGGAAAAGTTTTATTTGAATATGTTAATGATTTTATTGGGGTGTGATGAACATTTAAAGTTTTAAAAATAGCATGTATTTTATTATATGTAATAATGGTATTTGAATTAGATGTTTGAGATTATGTATTGTATGTATTGTAAGATAATGTTTGCAATGTATATACAATATATTTTATTTTAAAGATAAATGCTTCCGCTGATGTCGAGTTATTTTTAAATTTAAAAATGTTTATTTAAGTGGGGTGTTTCAAAGATACTCTTAATATGGCACAATTATGGCATGCTCGATTAGAACATATTTCACTAAAAAGGATGAACAAGCTAGTGGGAGTTGGCATGTTTGATCTGTCTGATATTAATGCTCTCACGACTTGTGAATCCTGTCGAAAAGGAAAGATGACCAAAACTCCCTTTAAGGGAAATGTGGAGCGAGCCAAAGGGTTATTGGATTTGATCCATACCGATGTGTGCGGTCCGCTAGCATCACCACTAAGCATGGACATGCCTACTTCATCACCATTACTGATGACTTTTCGAGGTATGGGTATGTGTATTTGATGATTTACAAGTCTGAAGCCTTTGAAAGGTTCAAAGAATTCAGAAGTGAAGTAGAGAAGCAATTGGGACGAAGCATCAAGACACTTCGATCGGATCGAGGTGGTGAGTACTTGAGTGCCGAGTTCCAAGAGTATCTTAGGGAGAATGGGATTCTCTCACAGTAGACACCGCCCGCTACACCACAGTTGAATGGTGTTTCGGAGCATCGTAACTGGACTTTGATGGACATGGTTCGTCTATGATGGGGTTCACGGAGTTGCCGCCATCCTTTTGGGGATATGCGTTTGAGACAACGGCAATGTTGTTGAACAATGTCCATACAAAGGCAGTTGACAAGATACCATATGAGATATGGATGGGTAAGCCACCCAAAATATTCTTATCTTAGAATATGGGGGTGCCCTGCTTATGTGAAGCAGGTAGTGGGAGATAAATTAAATAGTCGATCCATTTTATGTTACTTTGTGGGATATCCAAAGAATTCAGTTGGATATTACTTCTATCATCCCCAAGAAACAAATGTGTTTGTTTCTTGGAATGCAACCTTTTTGGAAAAGGAATTTCTATTGATAGAAAAGACGAGATGATAGAACTCGAAGAAGTTCGAGATACACCCACAATTGTAGAACCCACACCCGAGGAGCCAAGAGAGGAGATACATGCTCCTAGAAGATCCGAGAGAGTCTCGAGACCACCTATGAGGTATGGTCTGCTTCTTGAAGAGGTCCATGATGAGCCTAACCTTGAATGTGATCCAAGGACCTTCAAGGAAGCATTATCTGATGCCGATTCATCGAAGTGGCTTGAAGCGATGGAATCTGAGATGAATTCCATGCATTCGAACCAAGTGTGGAATCTCGTGGATCCACCTGAGGGAATTGTTCCCATAGGGTGTAAATGAATTTACAAGAGGAAACTTGGGGCGGATGGGAAGGTATTGACCTTCAAGGCGCGATTGGTGGCAAAAGGATATACTCAAAGACAATGAGTTGACTTTGAGGAAACCTTTTCCACAGTCGCAATGTTCAAGTCCATAAGGATTTTGCTGGCCATAGCTGCATGGTATGACTATGAGATATGGCAGATGGATGTTAAGACACCCTTTCTTAATGGGGATATTAAGGAAGAGATTTACATGTCTCAACCTGAGGGGTTCACATCTGTCGGAAGTGAGCATATGGTATGCAAACTTCAGAGATCTATTTATGGTCTAAAGCAGGCATCTAGGAGTTGGAACCTCAGATTCGATAGTACAATCAAAGAGTTTGGTTTTACTAAGAATCCTGAGGAACCCTGTGTGTATAAGAAGGTCGGTGGGAGTGCTGTGACATTCCTGGTGCTCTATGTTGATGACATTCTACTCATTGGGATGATGTAGGGATGTTGCAATCAACTAAGATATGGTTAACGAGTAAGTTCGCAATGCAGGACTTGGGTGAATCATCTTTTGTATTGGGAATACAGATCTATAGAGATAGATAAAAAAGATTGCTTGGTCTCACCCAGTCCACATACATGGATACCATCTTGAAGCGGTTCTCGATGGATGAGTCCAAGAGAGGACATCTACCAATGTGTCATGGCGTGTCCCTATCCAAGTCTATGTCTCCCAAGACTGATGCAGTGATAGCGGCGATGACAAGCATTCCTTATGCATCTGCAATTGGTAGCATCATGTATGGCATGATATCTACACGTCCTGACGTGGCTTTTGCACTTAGTGTAGTGAGTAGATATCAATCTAACCCTGGTTTTTCACACTGGAAAGCTGTGAAAGATATCCTCAAGTATTTGAGAAGGACAAATAAGTTGTTCTTGGTCTATAGGGGTGGAGAACTGAAATTGGAAGGCTATAGCGACTCTAGCTTCCAAAGCGATATCGAAGATTCGAAGTCAACTTCTGGATTCGTATTCATGCTCAATGGTGGTGGTGTCTCTTGGAAGAGTTCCAAGCAAGACAGCACTGCGGATTCCACCACTGAGGCCGAATACATTGCTGCATCGGCTGCAGCAAAGGAGGCTGTTTGGATTAGGAATTTCGTCCAAGAGTTGGGCGTCATTTCTAATGGAGTTGCTCCTATCCCGGTGATGTGTGACAACACGGGAGCCATAGCTCAGGCGAAGGAGCCAAGGTCTCATCAGAAGTCCAAAAATATACTGAGAAAGTACCACATCCTCCGAGAGATTGTGGAAAGAGGAGATGTCACAATTGACAAAGTCGGCTCCGCAGGTAATGTTGCTGATCCGCTAACTAAGCCTTTACCTGGACCATTATTCGAGAAGCATCGCGAATCGATGGGTTTAAAGGATGTGGGTAGTCGGCTCTAGTGCAAGTGGGAGATTGTTAGAGTAGGTGCACGTCGAGCCAAGTGTTAGCCGAGTGTTCACAATGAAACTCTATGTATAAACGATCTTTATTTTAATAATATTTGAATTTATTTTTTTGGCAGTTCTTTATCTGTATACCATGCTAGTTGCATAGATAAAGCGCTTGAATATGCAAACAGTAGAAAGAATATGAGATGCTCATATGATGAGTATCATGAAACTCATATTTGTAATACTGTATATTCTAAACGGTTCCTAGTCGATTCAGCCGCCACTAAGAAGGATATAGTCCGCTAGAGCTCGAGACTGGTATCTGCGATGTGAGTACCATGTTTCATTGGTAGGGGACATTGTGATGTCCGAGCATGCAGATTGGTGCTCCTGGTAGAGTGCACTGAACAACCCTCCATAAAAGGACTTTCCAAGTGGTTCTCACTTATCGAGTGGAAACGTCCTAGTTTATGGTTGTACACCATTAGTCCTTATGACCCAAGACAACAATGAGACTCTATGTGCTAGCATTACACTTTGACTTGTTTATCGACTCTCAAGGGGTCATCAGGTGGCACGGTTGGGTGTTTTGTCGAAACATATTGGAGTCGATGCATTGTAGTCGGGGATTCACCGCTTACCTTCGGGTATGGATATCCTATGTGTTATCATGTTTATGTAGGTTATCATGTGTTATCAAGTGTTCCTAAATTAAAAGTTGGTCAAGTGAATAATGTATTTGAAAATTGTGATTTTCATAAACATTATTATGGACTAAATTAAATTATTTCAAGTGTTGAATTATATACACTAGTGGGCCTAGTAGAGTCCAAATAATTAAATTAATTCAAGTGTTAAATTAATTAAATTATATTGGGTCTTGTAGAGCCCAATATTAAAATAATTATTCAACTAGTGACTTGAGTAAATTCAAGTAATGTTTAATTAGTCTCAAATATGTTTGAGATAATTAAAATAAGTCCATTGATTTTTAATTGTTAAAAATCAAATAAAAATGCATGCATGGGAGGTGAATGGTTGAGAGACAACTTTTGCAACAACAAAGGCTTGGCATGCAACTTTTTGCTACAAGTTTTCCCACAACCAAGACTAGTCTCCCTTCCCCCTTCATTCACTCTATGTTGGCCAAATTTTTGAGGAGCAATTCTCTAAAATTTTCTCTCATTTTATGTTCTTCAATTGTTGAAGAAAAATACACACTTCTCTTTGAAAAATCTTCTTATTTTTCTAGTGCAAAATAAGAAGGGTTCTCGCTTGCAAGTGGTGGGCCTAATTTTGAAGGAAGGAGGAAGCTTGTAGATCTTCTTGCCATTCAAGAGCTTTGTTGTTTAACAACAAAGTTGGAGCCACAATCAATCTTTTAAGGTCGATAGGTATATCTCTCAAACATCCTATGTATGACATGTGTTTGTTTTTGTATTTGCTACACAAAATGTGTGGTGGCCGAAAATTCCATGCAAAATTTCGATTTTTATACTTCCGTTGCATTTCCGGTCACCGTAACCGATCCCCTTTCACACGGACCCCCACACGGAGGCCTACACGGGGTCCGTGTCCTTGACGGCTTGGCGAGAAAATTTCCTTTTATAGAGTTTCAACTATTTTGGAGTCTAGATTTGTGATATCTTTTTATTATTAAAACATGTTTGCACGAAAATTTGATACACAATTGACATATTATTGAGTTTATACAATAGTTTTTGAGTTTTTCTCTCAAACTTTTTCAAAGAGTCGCTTTGTAACCATAATAAAACTTATCAAAGTTTTTAACTTTGTGGCGTTTTTCGATCGTGCTTGTGCGGATTGTCTTAGACTCGTTCTTTTGAGGTTCGTTATAGTTTCGATTGTTTATTTCGTGATTATTTGTTGCTATACTTTTCATAGTTTAAAGGTGAAAATCACAACACACACTTGATTCAAAAGATCGGGACAACACATCGATTCTTGTTCGATATTAAATTGAGGGTGCGATTCATATTTAATCGTGTTTGCTTTTTATTCGTACGTGGATTCGTATCACGCACAAAACCCCTATCTAACAACTCACTTACTTGCCGTTGAAGCTCCTTCGTCTCCTCCGGATCGCTCCTATAAGCTGGACGATTTGGCAATGCACTCTCGGGCACCAAATCAATTTGGTGTTCAATCCCCCTCAAAGGCGGTAGTCCTTGAGGTAGCTCCTCCGGAAATATATCATCAAATTCCTGCAATAGTGAAACAACAATGCTCGGAAGGGACCCGGCTATATTACTTGTGTTAAAGAGGATCTCTTAATAAAGAATCAACACAAGTGGTTCATGTGTGTGCAACAAGTGTTTCAACTCACTTTTTTTGGCCATATATGATTTCTTTTTGGCCTCTTTCCTCTCATTTTCTTCCCTCTCATTTTTCTTTTGTATGGCTATCTCACTCTTTTTATCACTCCTTTTTTCAGCCATCTCATTTTTGTTTTCAAAGGCCATCTCACTTTTTAGTTCACTCTTTTTTCCGCCTCATCTCTCTTCTTTTTTTTCAAATGGTCCTCCAACACTTGCTTTGGGGACAATGGAAGTAAAACAATGGAATCTTTCATCATCATAAATGAATACCTATTTTTGTACCCATCATGTGTCATCCGCCTATCATATTGGCGAGGTCTACCCAACAAGATATGAAATGCATGCATGGGTACCACATCACACAAGACCTCATCCACATACTTCCCAATAGAAAAAGACACCAAAACTTGTTTGTTCACCTTCACCTCCGCACAATCGTTCAACCATTGAAGCCTATCAGGTAAACCCAATTTTTCCACCATCTCACTACTAGCCACATTGGTACAACTCCCCCCATCTATGATTACATTGCAAACCTTTTGATTTACAAAACACCTAGTATGGATCAAGTTTTCTCTTTGGTTAATCTCCTCCTCCTTGACTTGGGCACACATGATACGCCTAGTCACTAGTGCTTCACCTAGAACCGTCCCATATCCCTCATCAGGATCCTCTAACGCAGGCATCTCATCATCATCGTCTTCCTCCTCACTTTGAGACTCATACTCACCATATTCATTCAAAATCATTACTCTTTTATTTGGGCACTCACTAGCAATATGTCCTAACCCTTGACACCTAAAACATCTAGTATCTCTACAACGAGTAAGAGGAGTTTCAAATTTACCTAGCACTTCTTGCTTAGGCGTCTCTTGTTTGGTCTCAAATTTGGGCTTGGCCACCAATTTATTCTCCTCACGTTTCACCACATTTGACCGCCAAGAAGATGATGATCCTCAAGTTTGATTGGTGCGGCCAACTCCACGCCTTTTGAGTTGTTGCTCCACTTTTATGGCCATTTTGCACCATCTTTTCTAGATCCAAGTTGTGCCGAAGCTCCACTTGATCTTCTATTTCCCTGTTCAAACCACAAAGAAAACGTGCCATGGTCGCCTCACTATCCTCCTCAATGTTTGCCCTAATAATGACCACTTCCATCTCCTTATAGTAGTCCTCCACACTTTTTACCCCTTGCCTCAAAGTTTGTAGCCTTTTAAACATCTCCCTATAATAGTGATTGGGCACAAACCTTTTTCTCATCACTCTCTTCATCTCATCTGTTGCGACTTTGATTGTTGCACTCCCAAGAGCAGGTTGTCCACAAGTAATATAATTCGGTGAGTCCGAATATCGTATCCACAAGGAAGCTAAGGTAATTACAAGTCCACTACAATGTCTTTTTGTTTTGTTATTGTTTTTGTTTCTTTTTAATTTTAATTGTTTGAATATTTAATGAGTAAATTTTAATTGTTCAAATTTTAATTTAAGTAGTTGAGATTAAAGGATCCACTCTTGGTATTTTAATAAAGTTAACATTAACGAACAATATTGAAATCCACTTAATAAAATGTTTCTCATATATTAAATAATCATATTTATATTATGTATAAATTATTATCTCATAAATATATAATATATACCAAAACTTATAAATGTGGTCAAGTATTTATTGTGCTATATATATATTTGTAAACACTAAATCAAGGTTCCCACTTTAAATGGTTGGTAAAACCTAACTAACATTTAAATGGTACCAAGAAAATATTATTATGATATATTTATATATAGTAAATCAAGGAATCCAAGTTAAATGGTTGGTAAAACCAAACTAACATTTAAATGGTTCCAAGAATTTAATATTATAATATATTTATATATAATAACTCAAGGCATCCACTTTAAATGGTTGGTAATACCAAACTAACATTTAAATGGTTCCAAGAATTTAGTGTAACATATAGCTACAATAAATCAAAACTCCCATTTATAAGTAGGGTATAAAAATACTTAAAGAAATAAATATAATATAAACAATAAATAATGATTAAATAATATAAAACATAGATTCTGTAATGCCCGAGATTTAAGTATTGTAATCAGATGTTGATTAATGGACATAATGGAGGTTATAAGAACTCAAATGACGAGGCCGGGCGTCGTGGCATGGTTAGCCAAGAAGTTGGACAGAACCTTCGGCGCTCGAGCGGTAGAAAAGGACCGCCCGAGCGCCAGCGTCCCACAAGAAGAAGTTTGGGACAGAACATGTGGCGCCCAAGCGTTAGAAAGTTACTGCCTGAGCGCCAATGGATAATAAGTTAGCAACCGGACAGAAAGTGCCGCGCCCGAGCGGTACTTTCTTACCGCCCGAGCGCGCGGCATGCAATAGGAAAAGTTGCCATTTGGTCTCTCGAAATGCTACGTGTATATAAATATATATACATATCAATCTTTGAATTCAGAAAGAAAAAAAAAAAGAAGAATCGAGGGCAGAGAGTTTCAAGTTTTACTCGAGGGTTATAATCGTGATTTTCGAGCGATCCGCCCGTTAGATTTTAAATCCGACTTCAGTACCGAGTTCCTATCAACGTAGACTACAATTGGACATTGATATGGACAGACTTGAATTTGAGACTTCGTCTTCGTCAGATCATGAAGACAAAGGTATAAGTCAATGTGGTATTGGGAGATGGACTTGAGTCGGTTTAGACTTGGGTTTCCCTAAATCACATACTTTACTTTATTGCATTGATATTTGCATTGATTGATTGATATACTTGTTTTCTTGAGTTATAGATTACAGGTATTAGAAGAGTAATCTTATGACAGAAGTGCCGTTAGTGGTGGGATCGCCACGGGCACATTGCACGATGCCATAAGATGGTGTATTGGCGGCTGTGCCAAAGACTGTCACTGGATGATTGATTATCGATGTGGGTACACTGATAGCTTCTTCTATTACTGTTGGTTGATATTATATCGATGTGGGTAGATGTATAGCTTCTTCTATTACTGTTGATTGATATTATATCGATGTGGATAGATTCATCGTTCCTTCTATTACTGTTAATCGATGTTATATCGATGTGGATAGAATCGGACTTTGTTCTATTACTGGTAATCGATATCATATCAATGTGAATAGAATCAGGGCTTGCTCTATTACTGGTAATCGATAATATATCAATGTGAATAGAATCAGGGCTTCGTCTATTACTGTTAATCGATACTGTATCGGAGTGGATAGAACTGGAGTCTTTTCTATTACTGTTAATCGATACTATATCGGCGTGGATAGAACTGGAGTCTTTTCTATTACTGTTAGCCGATATATGCAGACCGACGTCTGGAACCGGGATCCCTAGACTAGGATTGAGTCTAGTCTGAATTTTGTAGCTACGAGTATTGTTGACAGTGTGCTATTGATTATGTTTTAGATGTGTTACATATTGTTGATACCTGATTACATGTTTTATATTTGTTTATATGATTGCATGTTTCATTGATTTATACTGGGAGTTATTCTCACCGGTTTATCAGGTTGTTGTCTTGTCTGTATGTGTACTTGACAACAGGTGGGACATGTTCAGGATAGAGGAGATGAGGAGAGATCGAGTTAGAGTGGAGACTTTGGACTTTGATCTGAGATATTGTTTGAACACTTGATATTAGATGTTAAACTCTAGTTTGAATAAATGCTTTGTAATACAGGATTTGTATTTTATATACTGAGATGTATATATGTTTTATTTCACTACGTTCCGCAATTTAAAAAGAAAAATTTTTAGACCCTGTTTTATAAATTGATTAATTAGTCCCAATGATGATTAAGAACTTGATTAGCGTCCGGGTCCCCACAACAGGTGGTATCAGAGCTGAAGGTCCTTGAATTGTAGGTTCCTTAGCACTGAGATAAAAGTTAGTGAGCGGGGTAGATTGAGTTTTCTTTCCCTGCATGTGATTGCTAGGATGTGATTTCATATACTGATGATTTTTATGTATGCTAGCATGATATTATGTTTTATTGCCTGGATTTATATGGCATAGAAATGCATATAATGTTGAAATAACATTGTATCTGCTAAGATTTCAGTATGTTGTTACTGTGTGTTAAGCTACATGTTACCTGGATATCGGAGATGATTTGGTAATATGTATTTTATGAAACTGGATCAGAACAAATGCTTGATCAGAGGTAAGCTGATCAGGATTGGGATTGAGACGGATTTGTCTCATGTTATTACTAACACCTGTGATTATCAGATATTCCTCCTAGACGAATTCCAGAACGGGGTAGTACGTCGTATGATCAGATGGATATGACTGAAACTCTGATGGAAACACAGATGATAAGATTTCAGTCGTTTCAACCACCGATTTTGAGGGGTGTTGAGACACCAGCTGATTGTGAGACTTGGCTAGAGGCGATTGAAATGCTGTTTGAATTTCTGGGATTCACAGATGAGTGCAGAATTAAATTGGTTGGGAATCAACTACGGGAAGTCGCTAGGAGTTGGTGGCTGATAACCCGGGAAGCCATAGCACAGCGTGGTTTCACAATTACGTGAAAACTTTTCAAAGTGGAATTTTATCAAAGGTTTGTACCTCTATTATATCGAGAGGACAAAAGTGCAGAATTTGCAAATTTGAGGCAGGGTCTATTGAAGATTGATGAATATTTGGCCCATTTCTTTACCTAGTTAAAGTTTGGTCCGCAAGTGGCTAGAAATGATATAGTTGTAGCTAATCAGTTTATCAAGGGCTTGAATCCAGAAATACGCACCTTGGTAACTGTGAAACAACCGAGTAATTTTACTGATACTCTGAATCGAGCCAGAAGAGCAGAAACCGTTCTAATGAGACAAAAGGAAGCCTCATATGTTCTTCCAACACCGATACCACAACAATTGCCTTCCAGAATCGAGATTGGCAGTAGCAGTGGTGGAAAGAAAGAGATGTTGAAAGTTCAAAAGAAGCAATTCAAGAAGTTTGGGAGCGGTTCATCTAGCTCTAGCGGTTCTAGTCCGAGTTATACTGGAGTTTATTGCAGGAATTGCGGTGGAAGACATTCCACGGAGCAATGTCATGGGGTGACCAGTAGATGCCGTGTTTGTAAACAGCAAGGGCATTTTGCTAGAGTGTGTCCGCAGAAAAGCTTCTGGGGAGCTTATGGAGCAGAACCATCTGGTTGTAAGGACCAGGAGACAGACCCAGGACAGACTTGATGAGATTATAACAGGTAACTGTTCTTTTATGATTATGTTGGATATGTATTGTGAAGTATTCATACATTCTATACATGATGTTGTATGAATAACATTGATATATGTTGTACCAGTTGGGTCTGTGTATACTGTAGTATTGAGTCTTTTATCTTTTGGAGGAAAAAGATTGTTATCAGTGAATTCTGTAAATATCATATACTGCAGTAAAATGAGAATGAGATGGAATTAGATTATGATGTAATTTTGTTTTCTGATTTGAACGCATTATTGATATGTATATGTTGAACAAGCACAGACATATTGTAGAATTTTTCCAGAAATGGTAAAATTCAGACCAGAGATGACGGATCAGTGGAGATACCACGATAAGGATTCTAGATTTAGAATTCCTTCGATATCTGTATTGTATATGACTCGATTAGTATAGAAAGGAGCAGATTGCATCCTTATGTATTCAGTAGATCCACTGAAATCGAGTTTAGTATTGACAGATTGGTCAGTATTATACAAGTTGGCTGATGTTTGCCTAGATAAGATTTCAGAATTGTGTTATATCAGAAAGATAAATTTCAGAATTGAATTGATATCAGGTATTGTTAGTATAGTAGATTTAGTACAGAATGGTATTGACTATATAGAATGATACAAAATGAATTGAAAGAATATTTGAAAGATCATACTAAATATTCTGAGAATTATGATTCTTGTATACAGAAATTGTTCAGATATGGATTTTGTTTGAAACAGTTTGTATTCAGAATAGATGATATCTGATGTTAGTATACTGATTTATTTTGAGACAGTTGATATTGTGATCAGTGACTGATCAGATACCGATATCAGAAAGATCAGAAAGTCAGAAAGGTCAGAATTGTCCGAAATTGATATTATATGAGTTGACAGATTATCTGATATGATTGTGTTTTGAACTGCTTGAGAATGATTGCTTCTAGATCAGTATTTTATACAGATTGTATTGTGTGGGGAGCATATTGTATTTGCAGATGATATATATATAGCAGTGGATCAGAATGGCATGAAGATATGATTGATTTGTCAGAATTGATAGTATTGTTAGAACTTACAATCCTATATATTTACTAGATTATTATAGATTACTGTTATTCTGAATCAGTATTGATACAGATTTTATGAACCGTTGAGAGTATAAACAGTTCAGCTTGTATCAGAAATGAATTCGAGAATTTCAGCAGTTCAGAAACGTGATCAGAGTGGTCAGAACAGTATTTCGATAGTCAGAGCAGAGTATCGGTCAGAGAAACAGATACGTGATTGTGTGTTTTGTATTAGAATTATTGTGTTATGATATCAGAAGATTTCAGAGTTGTATAACAGAATTGATATTTATAATCAGAGCCGAATACCAGTGTCAGAAATGCATTGTAGTGGATTCAGTGTTCATTTTGCTGACTGAGAATGTATGAGATTCGAACAGACAGAGAAGACAGAAAGAGAGAAATCAGAAGAGTTATTACAGACTTAGTATATTTCTGATTCGACATGGGGAGTATATTTCGATGAATTTCGTAATGAGATTATCCCAATATTTTCCAGATTGTGATATAATATGATTATGATTGACAGATTGTTCAATCTATATCTATTAGTTTGTACAAGATGATGTACAAACATAACCAAATGACACAGATTGATGTCAGAACATAGTCAGAGTGACTAGAATGTAGAAGTAGCCTATATCAGATTGTGAGTTTGAGTAAGTTTGCAATTATGGCAGACCCTACCATAAGTTATTTTGCAGATTATTCACAGATTGACAGACAGTCAGAATGTACTAGCCAGATATTGGAAGATGTTGATTCAGCTTTAGTGCTGGATGTTAGCACTAGACGTTATGACTTATTGTCACTAAATGAACTACGGTATGACAATAGCTATTAAGACAGTTCAGAATGGACAGACTGAAGCAACCAACGTCGGATGATGACGATTGGTATTTGAAGCTAAATATTGTATATGTCTTTGCTTGAGATAAACAGATTTGATAACAGCTGATGGTACTGATATGTGATGAGCTGGCGATCGGTTTATACGGATGTCGTATAACCAGTAATGCGAGATTGATTCTGTCAGAAGGATTAAAGAAGTATTATGACGTTATACTTAGTAAATTCTTATTCCAGACCGGAATCAGATATTTGAGTTTTGGTTTAAACTCTGTTATACATTTCTTCTGAGATATCTGAATAGATTATTGGCGAGTTCGAGGACGAACTCAGATATAAGAGGGGGAGAAATGCAATGCCCGAGATTTAAGTATTGTAATCAGACGTTGATTAATGGACATAATGGAGGTTATAAGAACTCAAATGACGAGGCCGGGCGTCGTGGCATGGTTAGCCAAGAAGTTGGACAGAACCTTCGGTGCTCGAGAGGTAGAAAAGGACCGCCCGAGCGCCAGCGTCCCACAAGAAGAAGTTTGGGACAGAACATGTGGCGCCCGAGCGGTAGAAAGGTACCGCCCGAGCGCCAATGGATAATAAGTTAGCAACCGGACAGAAAGTGCCGCGCCCGAGCGGTACTTTCTTACCGCCCGAGCGCGCGGCATGCAATAGGAAAAGTTGCCATTTGGTCTCTCGAAATGCTACGTGTATATATATATATATACATATCAATCTTTGAATTCAGAAAGAAAAAAAAAGAAGAATCGAGGGCAGAGAGTTTCAAGTTTTCTTCGAGGGTTATAATCGTGATTTTCGAGCGATCCGCCCGTTAGATTTTAAATCCGACTTCAGTACCGAGTTCCTATCAACGTAGACTACAACTGGACATTGATATGGACAGACGTGAATTTGATACTTCGTCTTCGTCAGATCATGAAGACAAAGGTATAAGTCAATGTGGTATTGGGAGATGGACTTGAGTCGGTATAGACTTGGGTTTCCCTAAATCACATACTTTACTTTATTGCATTGATATTTGCATTGATTGATTGATATACTTGTTTTCTTGAGTTATAGATTACAGGTATTAGAAGAGTAATCTTATGACAGAAGTGCCGTTAGTGGTGGGATCGCCACGGGCACATTGCATGATGTCATAAGATGGTGTATTGGCGGCTGTGCCAAAGACTGTCACTGGATGATTGATTATCGATGTGGGTAGACTGAGCTTCTTCTATTACTGTTGGTTGATATTATATCGATGTGGGTAGATGTATATCTTCTTCTATTACTGTTGATTGATATTATATCGATGTGGATAGATTCATCGTTCCTTCTATTACTGTTAATCGATGTTATATCGATGTGGATAGAATCGGACTTTGTTCTATTACTGGTAATCGATATCATATCAATGTGAATAGAATCAGGACTTGCTCTATTACTGGTAATCGATAATATATCAATGTGAATAGAATCAGGGCTTCGTCTATTACTGTTAATCGATACTCTATCGGTGTGGATAGAACTGGAGTCTTTTCTATTACTGTTAATCGATACTATATCGGCGTGTATAGAACTGGAGTCTTTTCTATTACTGTTAGTCGATATATGCAGACCGACGTCTGGAACCGGGATCCCTAGACTAGGATCGAGTCTAGTCTGAATTTTGTAGCTACGAGTATTGTTGACAGTGTGCTATTGATTATGTTTCAGATGTGTTACATATTGTTGATACCTGATTACATGTTTTATATTTGTTTATATGATTGCATGTTTCATTGATTTATACTGGGAGTTATTCTCACCGGTTTATCAGGCTGTTGTCTTGTCTGTATGTGTACTTGACAACAGGTGGGACAGGTTCAGGGTCGAGGAGATGAGGAGAGATCGAGTTAGAGTGGAGACTTCGGACTTTGATCTGAGATAGGGTTTGAACACTTTATATTAGATGTTAAACTCTAGTTTGAATAAATGCTTTGTAATACAGGATTTGTATTTTATATACTGAGATGTATATATGTTTTATTTCACTACGTTCCGCAATTTAAAAAGAAAAATTTTTAGACCCTGTTTTATAAATTGATTAATTAGTCTCAATGATGATTAAGAACTTGATTAGCGTCCGGGTCCCCATAGATTCTTACCTTATAATAACCTTATTATCATGCCAAGAGCTTCACCTTATCATCTCAACTTTAGGAAGTTAGCTATTCATTATTCAAAGTGTAAAACTTTGAATATGAAATTAACATGCTAATTATATTTAAATGAAGAAATAAAAGAAAAATATAGAGAAAAATATCATGATGTGGGGACCCGGGCTCTAACTCTTTCTTTGGGATTTAAATGGATCATTAATATAAAAAGTGGGTCAAATTTTCGCTTTTACATTAACTCAAATGAAAGCTAACACAAAAAGATTCTATGTTATTCAACAACATAATATACAACCATAAGATACAAATATGTCTGGTTCCAAACCATATTCGACAACTAGTAATTAAATATAGTACATGCCAAAAGTACAACTACTAGTTCTTCTGCTAAGCCCGAGATCACCACGCTATGTCCGTCTCTCATCCTCTGCGTGACCCAGATCCTGCCCCACCTGTTGTTATGCACACATACAGACATAACAACAGCCGGAAACTCCGGTGAGAACAAATCCCAGTATAAACATGTAACATGCATATAAACAATCAAACATGAAACATGCTGATATGAATGTCATTCATATAAAATCATACAATGTGAATCTAATCATGTCTAGACTCGACTCGACTAGAACTCTAGGGATCCCGTTGTGAATAAGACGTCACTGGCTGTCACCTACCCTACCAATCGAGGTGCTGTACGTCTTATTCCTAGACTTCGGCCTGATCTGTATCCGCGTCTACAATAGGGGCGGTGATCTTCCCCTAAGCTGAGATATCGCCGAACATCTAGTAGTCTGCCTGATCTCCAGACTGCCCTATCTTAATGCATGAATACAAAATCTGTAAACAAGCATAATGCAATGCTACACGATCTGTAAACAAAGCATAGCAAGATCTGAATACAAGTTCTATAAACAAATCTACAACAATCATAATCATATCAAGGTATGAACAATAAAACAAGTATGTGATTTTGGTTGGGAAACTCAAATGTGATCTCATTTGAGTCGTGATTCCCCAAACAAAACATGTACTATACCTTTCGTCGTAGAATCGCTGTCACGGTCGCCAATACAAATCTGAAATGGAAATGTGGATACGCACTCTATCAATTTCTAATCTAAATCAACACATAACCAAGTCACTACGTGATCTCAATACAATCTGACGGCATAACGACGTAATTCTCGATACCGGTCAATCCAAATCTTAACAGATATCAACATTATCTCATCCTCAATCATTCTAATTCATAACCCAATACAATATCCATCCAAAACACAATAAATCATATCCCAACAATTCATAAATCATACTGAAATTCATAGGAAATGCATATGATATCCTTTCTTTGATCCGTTTACAAATATATCATGCTCAATACGTCAAGAACACAATATAACTATCATATTCTAATTTCCTAAACATCTGAATTTCAAAACCTGTTGAAATTACATAAAACTTACATCACTTTGTAGTTAGTAACGAGAGGAGCTCAAAACCGAAGTCGGATTTGAATTGGGTGCTTAAATCTTACAAGAGCAAACTTTGAAAGTAAGAAGAAATGAAGTTTCTCCCTCAGCCCTTCCGAATGATTCTGCTGAAATGGAGGAGAGAATCGTGCAATGTATATATATATCTTGCATGCCTAACACACATGGCTCATCCTTTGCATTACACGTCTCGCGCATATGCGCGGCATTACTCGCGCATATGCGCCGAACCTACTGTCTCGGCAGATTTAGCACTCGCGCATATGCGCCACTAAACTCGCGCATATGCGCCAATGGTTCTGGACGCTCCGCGCATATGCGCCACTACTCTCGCTCATATGCGCCAATGCCACTGGCCTGCTCGCGCATGTGCGCGCATTTCTTCGCGCATGTGCGCCAAGGCTACTGAAATTTCCATGCATATGCGCGCATTCCTTCGTGCATATGCGCCATAGCTTCGGCCATTTACATTTATTCTTCATCTTTCACATCTTTTCTCATGTCTTTCCTACCCTCATTTTACTTAGTGTTTCTCATGCAATGTCATGCACTCTCACACTATCGAATATCGCCTAGATGAAGATTAATAAATCTCGAGCCTTACATTTCTCCCCCTCTAAGAAATGATTTCGCCCTCGAAATCGCACATCATTCTATCAATGAAAGCATCAAACGTAGTAGGATAAAGTTAGATCAATACTTACATTATTGAAATAATTCGGGGTGTTTCTGTCGCATGTTGGCTTCTGTCTCCCATGTCGCTTCCTCAATGCCATGACGACTCCACTGAACATTCACGAGTGGAATATTCTTCGTTCTGAGCTTCTTTTCTTTCCGATCAAGAATTTGTATCGGTTGTTCCACATAGCTCAATGTCTGATCAAGTTCAGCTTCGTCAGGTTGAATGACATGAGAAACATCTAGCATATATCTGCGTAACATTGATACATGAAACACGTCATGTATTCCGGATAGAGAAGGAGGAAGTGCAAGTCGATAAGCTCGATCGCCAATTTTCTCAAGAATCTCGTAAGGACCAATGTATCGAGGAGATAGTTTCCCGCGTTTGCCAAATCGAACAACGCCTCTGAATGGAGAAATTTTTAAGAATACTCTATCTCCCGCCTCAAATACTAACGGTCTACGTCTGATATTGGCATACTTTGCTTGTCGATCTTGTGCTGTCTTCATCCTCTTCTGAATGAGTTTCACCTTCTCTGTCATGTCACGAATCATATCTGGCCCAAGTTCTGGTACTTCTGAAACGTCATCCCAGTATAGCGGAGATCTGCACTTCTTGCCATACAAAGCTTCAAACGGTGCCATCTCAATACTCGTCTGGTAGCTATTATTGTAAGAGAATTCACAAAGAGGTAGGGAATCTTGCCAACCAATGCCAAAATCTAGCACGACGGCTCTCAACATATCCTCTAAAGTCTGGAGAGTCCGCTCTGACTGTCCGTCTGTCTGAGGGTGGTAAGCAGTACTCAGGTGTAATGTCGTACCTAAGGCCTGCTGTAGACTGTGCCAGAAGTGTGAAGTGAATCGTGGATCACGATCTGATACGATAGACTTCGGCACTCCATGCAATCTGACTACCTCTCGAATATAAATCTCCGCCATCTGATCCTGTCTATACGTCATTCTGTATGGAATGAAACAAGCAGATTTGGTCAATCTGTCAATAATAACCCAAATCGCATCGCAGCCTCTGGATGATCGAGGTAACTTCGTTACGAAATCCATGGAAATGTGATCCCATTTCCATTCTGGAATGGATAAACTCTGAAGTAAACCTCCGGGTTTCTTTCTTTCAGCTTTTACCTGTTGGCAGTTCAAACATTTAGACACATATTCTGCGATGTCTGACTTCATCTGTTTCCACCAGAACTGTGTCCTCAAGTCATTGTACATCTTCCTGCCACCAGGATGGATGCTGAACCGACTGCAGTGGGCTTCGGACATAATCTGATGTTTCAAATCTGGAACATCTGGCACTACAAGACGGTTATTGACGTATAACACATGATCTCGTACCTGATATTCTGATACATGCCCTGATCTGACTATTTGGATTGATTTCTGCACATTCTGGTCGGTTCTTTGTGCTTCTTTGATCCTCATAATCAAATTGGGCTCAACTTGGATAGCAACAAGTCGTAATGGCTTTTTATCTGTATCAAATGCTAATACGGAGAAACAGCAATTTTCAACTAACTTGTTAACACCTATCGTCGATAAGGACAAGGCACATACCTTTCGACTCAAGGCATCTGCTGCTGCATTTGACTTTCTTGGATAGTATTTAATTTCACAATCAAAATCTTTCAATAGATCAAGCCATCTACGCTGCCTCATGTTCAGCTCTGATTGAGAAAATAGGTACTTCAGGCTTTTGTGATCGGAGAATATCTCAAATTTCTCGCCATAAAGATAATGACGCCAAATCTTTAATGCAAATACGATAGCCGCCAATTCCAGATCATGAATGGGGTATCGAACTTCATGTGGCTTCAATTGTCTCGAGGCGTATGCGATCACATGGCCTCGCTGCATAAGAACACATCCCAAACCTCTGTGAGAGGCATCACAATATACAACGAAATCACCCGTACCTGAAGGTATCGTCAACACTGGAGCACTAGTTAGCCTTTTCTTCAGTTCCAGGAAGCTAGACTCGCACTCCTCTGACCAAACAAATGGTGCATTCTTTTGCGTCAATTGAGTTATTGGCTTTGCAATACTGGAGAAATCTTTGATAAATCTTTTGTAGTATCCTGCCAGACCCATGAAACTGCGTATTTCTGGTACCGAAGTCGGTCTTGACCAACTGATCACAGCTTCCACTTTACTTGGATCAACAGAAATACCATCTCCAGAAATGATATGCCCCAAGAATACAACTCGGTTCAGCCAAAACTCACACTTTGACAATTTAGCATACAGTCGCTCGTTTCTCAACGTCTGCAAAACAATTCTGAGATGCTCTGCATGCTCATTTCTGTTCTTTGAATACACCAAAATATCATCTATGAAAACGATCACAAAATCATCTAAATACCTCTGAAACACTTGGTTCATCAAGCCCATAAATACCGCGGGAGCATTTGTTAACCCGAAATGCATGAAAATAAATTCGTAATGTCCATACCTGGTTCTAAATGCTGTCTTCGGTATATCTACATCTCGAACTCGGAGCTGATGATATCCGGATCGCAAATCAATCTTAGAAAACACAGAGGATCCCTGCAACTGATCAAATAGGTCATCAATCCTAGGCAAAGGATATTTATTCTTGATCGTGGCCTTGTTCAGTTGCCGGTAGTCTATACACAATCGCATCGAACCATCTTTCTTTCGCACGAACAGCACCGGAGCGCCCCAAGGAGATACACTAGGTCTGATATATCCCTTGGCCAGAAGATCTTCTAACTGTGCTTTTAGTTCTTTTAGTTCGATGGGTGCCATCCTATACGGAGCTCTCGAAATAGGGACGGTACCTGGTGTAAGATCAATACTGAAGTCTACCTCACGAACCGGAGGTAATCCTGGGATCTCATCTGGAAATTCCCGCACTACTGGTATATCTGCCAACGCCGGGCTCGACTTCTGCATATCTACAGCATAAATAAAGAAACCATCCGCTCCTTTCTGTAACAATCTATTCATAGTAAGAGCCGAAATCAAGGGAATCCGAGATCTGGAACCCTTCCCGTAGAATTTCCACTCGTCTGTCATCTCGGGTCTGAATCTGACAATCTTGTGGAAACAATCCACGGTAGCTCTATACTTTGTTAGCATGTCAATACCAACTATACAGTCAAAATCAGCTAGACCCAACACTATACAATCTAGGTCAATCTCATGCCCTTCAAACTGTAGAATGCAATGTCTAACCGTAGTTACAGATATCAATCCACTTCCCAACGGAGAATTTATAGACACAACATCTAACAAAGACTCAACAGGCAAAGAATGCAGCAATGCAAATCGCTCTGAAATGAATGTATGCGATGCACCTGTATCTATCAAGATATAAGCAGGATAACCATAAAGGACACAGTTACCTGCTATAACATCATCTGGTGCATCTTGTGCTTGCTCTTCTGTCAATGCAAAAACTTGAGCCTGTTGCCTCGGAGGTTGAGTCACAGTCTGACTACCTCGGCCTCTGGGTTGAGTCTGTGCCGGTGGAGGCTGAAAAGAGTGAACTGATGATGCCTGCCGCTCAAATTGAGGTACTGAACCGGATGCTCTTCCACTCTGGCCTTGCTGTACACTCCTCTGGGGACAGACTTTGGCTAAATGTCCCGGTTGCCTACAAATGTTGCATCGGCCTGTAACTCCTTGGCACTGTTCAGTCGCATGCCTACCTCCACAAGAATTACAGTAGACACCTGAAGTCCTTGAACTTTGATCAAACCCAGTCTGTCTTGATCCGCTGGAGCTGGACGAACTGCTCCCAGGTCGCTTAAACTGTTTCCCCTTCGCCTTCAGCTGTTCCTTTCTGCCACTGCTACTACCGCCACTATCAAATCTTGGAGGAGGAGTTTGGGATGTCGGTAATGGCGGTCTCGGTATCGGAGCAACATAAGGAGCACTCCGCTGCCTCAACAATCCTGCTTCTGCACCTTTGGCTCGATTCAATGCATCCGAGAAATTATCGGGTCTCCCAGTATTGACCAACGTAAAGATATCTGGATTCAGGCCATTTATAAACTGATCTGCCATGGCCTCATCATTCCCTGAAACATGGGGTGCAAAACGAAGCAGAGAGGAAAATTTGGCAACGTACTCCTCAATGTTCAATTGCCCTTGCCTCAGATTGGCAAATTCTGCACCTTTATCCTTGCGATAAGAGATGGGAAAGAAACGCTGATAGAATTCCGTCTTGAATACCTTCCACGAAATCTCGGTACCCCGCTGCTCTAAAGCTCTCCTAATGTTCAACCACCAATTCTTGGCTATATCTTGCAATTGATGGCCAATTAGCTTTATTCTCTTCTCGTCACTGTACTCCAAAGAATCGAATAGCATTTCAATGTCCTCAAGCCAACTTTCGCACTCGATGGCATTCTCGGTACCTTTTAATGTGGGAGGTCGAAAGGATTGGAATCGCTTCAGCAACGTCTCCATAGGGGTCGCTGTAACATCCATAGGATCTCCGGATGTGCTCCCCTGTTCTGGCGCTGCTGGTCGTAGAGGTACGGCTGCTCTTCTAGGTGGCATATCTAATAATCCAAAGGATTAGTATACAATATATACAACTGTCTCAGCCATCCTCTAGTCAGTTACCTCTGATCTAGAATCAGTTCTGATTCAGTTTATCACATGCTGAAAGAAATCAAACACAAACAACATGTAATAGGAAAGCAATAATCATGCTAGCAAATCATAAGCAAGGAAGAAGACTCGATCTACCCCGCTCATTCTATCCTATCTCAGTCTAAAGGAACTCTCTGCTCTGATACCACCTGTTGTGGGGACCCGGGCTCTAACTCTTTCTTTGGGATTTAAATGGATCATTAATATAAAAAGTGGGTCAAATTTTCGCTTTTACATTAACTCAAATGAAAGCTAACACAAAAAGATTCTATGTTATTCAACAACATAATATACAACCATAAGATACAAATATGTCTGGTTCCAAACCATATTCGACAACTAGTAATTAAATATAGTACATGCCAAAAGTACAACTACTAGTTCTTCTGCTAAGCCCGAGATCACCACGCTATGTCCGTCTCTCATCCTCTGCGTGACCCAGATCCTGCCCCACCTGTTGTTATGCACACATACAGACATAACAACAGCCGGAAACTCCGGTGAGAACAAATCCCAGTATAAACATGTAACATGCATATAAACAATCAAACATGAAACATGCTGATATGAATGTCATTCATATAAAATCATACAATGTGAATCTAATCATGTCTAGACTCGACTCGACTAGAACTCTAGGGATCCCGTTGTGAATAAGACGTCACTGGCTGTCACCTACCCTACCAATCGAGGTGCTGTACGTCTTATTCCTAGACTTCGGCCTGATCTGTATCCGCGTCTACAATAGGGGCGGTGATCTTCCCCTAAGCTGAGATATCGCCGAACATCTAGTAGTCTGCCTGATCTCCAGACTGCCCTATCTTAATGCATGAATACAAAATCTGTAAACAAGCATAATGCAATGCTACACGATCTGTAAACAAAGCATAGCAAGATCTGAATACAAGTTCTATAAACAAATCTATAACAATCATAATCATATCAAGGTATGAACAATAAAACAAGTATGTGATTTTGGTTGGGAAACTCAAATGTGATCTCATTTGAGTCGTGATTCCCCAAACAAAACATGTACTATACCTTTCGTCGTAGAATCGCTGTCACGGTCGCCAATACGAATCTGAAATGGAAATGTGGATATGCACTCTATCAATTTCTAATCTAAATCAACACATAACCAAGTCACTACGTGATCTCAATACAATCTGACGGCATAACGACGTAATTCTCGATACCGGTCAATCCAAATCTTAACAGATATCAACATTATCTCATCCTCAATCATTCTAATTCATAACCCAATACAATATCCATCCAAAACACAATAAATCATATCCCAACAATTCATAAATCATACTGAAATTCATAGGAAATGCATATGATATCCTTTCTTTGATCCGTTTACAAATATATCATGCTCAATACGTCAAGAACACAATATAACTATCATATTCTAATTTCCTAAACATCTGAATTCCAAAACCTGTTGAAATTACATAAAACTTACATCACTTTGTAGTTAGTAACGAGAGAAGCTCAAAACCGAAGTCGGATTTGAATTTGGGTGCTTAAATCTTACAAGAGCAAACTTTGAAAGTAAGAAGAAATGAAGTTTCTCCCTCAGCCCTTCCGAATGTTTCAGCTGAAATGGAGGAAAGAATCGTGCAATGTATATATATATCTTGCATGCCTAACACACATGGCTCATCCTTTGCATTACACGTCTCGCGCATATGCGCGGCATTACTCGCGCATATGCGCCGAACCTACTGTCTCGGCAGATTTAGCACTCGCGCATTTGCGCCACTAAACTCGCGCATATGCGCCAATGGTTCTGGACGCTCCGCGCATATGCGCCACTACTCTCGCGCATATGCGCCAATGCCACTGGCCTGCTCGCGCATGTGCGCGCATTTCTTCGTGCATGTGCGCCAAGGCTACTGAAATTTCCATGCATATGCGCGCATTCCTTCGTGCATATGCGCCATAGCTTCGGCCCTTTACATTTATTCTTCACCTTTCACATCTTTTCTCATGTCTTTCCTACCCTCATTTTACTTAGTGTTTCTCATGCAATGTCATGCACTCTCACACTATCGAATATCGCCTAGATGAAGATTAATAAATCTCGAGCCTTACACATGAACTCAAAGATTTGTTCATAGAATGAAGGATATCTCAATACATTACAATGCACCCCTATTTATAGCCAAATTTGGGGAGACAACCACAAATAAAATATTTTTTTTTACACATAAGTCTTCATTGGTGTTCCAAGAAATTAATATTATATTACACATCACTTTTGAAAATCTTCTTCTCCGAATTTGCTTCTTCACATAAAATGAAACATGTGGATAATTGAGTTGTCTAGTTGTGGTATTTTTTTCAGAATATTTGAACAAGTAATTTGAGAGATATGGTCAAAATACTAGAGCATGGTAAAACTGCCACTCCTTTGGTAACTTTAATTGTTGCTTAATTTGATCCCACTTGTGAGAGGATTTTTATCTCATGCTTGGCAACAATATTGTAGATCTTATAATCAACTTTCTACAGGTCCAAGAATCATCTTAATCCCATTTGCAACGCCAAGGTTATTCTTGTTTTATCGAACCTGTAAAAAATAGTAAAAACTTATAATTACACAACAACTTATATTTTATACAATTTATTATAAAACATATAAAATTTAAACATTTAATAAAACAAAAACTATATATTTATATTATAAAACATTTAATTAATGTACAATTTTTATGTTTATCACACCTCCCAACCAGCTTATTTGCTAGTCCCTAGCAATTTAAGCGTTAATAGCAATACAAAACATATTGATTAATTTAAATAGAAATGTAATCAGAACTATCTAAGTGTTTAAATTAAATTTGAAAATTGTCAAAGTTATATCAAGATCATCATAATTATAATTTATGAAATAATTTGAGATGATTAATTCAAAGCTTATTTCAGGTAGTTAAATGTACACGGCCTTCAGAAATTCCTAGTAAGAGTCTCAACTCCATATCCTCACAGGTTAATAAATGTTTCAATTTATGGCAACGATTTCTCTCATGGAGTTGGAATACAGATAAATGCTCGGAAAAATGGTTTACAGAATGCAGACAGACAAACGAGCCAAACTAATCAAAAGATAGGAAATACATTGATTTAAAATCCAGTTGTTCTTATTATATATATATTTTTTCCTGAATTTTTTTTTTTTTACATCATGGAATCAAACTAAGTTTATGCTTCTTGACCACATATTTATTTAATTTGTACAATGTATTTCTCTCTCTTTTTTTTTTTATTTGTATTTTTATGAGAGAAAAATGGGTCGCATCATATAACTTAAATTACATAAATCTTCAACATCTTTCTTTCTTTTTTTTTCGCTTTTTTTTTTCAGGAAATATCAAATTTTTTTTTTTCAAAATAAGAACTCAAGATCTAAACAATTGATAGCCTCTCCGATGATCAATAAAGGCTCGCAAGCTGTTTTCTCAATCCTCTCCACTCACTCACAAAATATGTGTGAGTTCAAAAATTTTAGGTACTCTTATAAGGTATATCTTGGGCCATATACTTTAATACCTAATTTTATCACAATGGTTAATCACTCAAAAAGATTTCATAAATCATATTTTTATATTGATCAGAATATTAAAAATGACCTTTTTTCAAATAAAAATTTAAACATTCTTAAATAGATTAATGCATGTTCTAATTTAAATCTTTCAAATATGTAATGTATGACATTTTTGCAAAAATTACTAAGGTACAAACAATAAACATGGTTTTATTTTAAAATAATATTTATTTTTTTTTTTTAAATTTGTTTTTTTTTTTAAAAATGTGTTCTCCCCCCAATCAGAATATGACATTGTCCCTAATGTCAAAATAGCTATTAATAAAGAGTACATAATGAAAGAGATATCACCTGGAATTTTATTGAAGATAACAAATTGAAACAAACGCAAACCAATCCACGACTTTTGAATCAATGATCCTACTTCCTTTTCTTACTGCTTGATTGCGAGCAATTGATCTTTGTTATCATCGGATCAGGCTTATGAACAAAAGCTTCCAAATCATCAATTAATTGATCGGCAGTCGAAGCACAGATGAGCATCTGTCGTGAATTTTCTGAAATGAAATTCTGTTCCACAGCTTTATCAAGAAATGTCAACAAACTGTCATAATAATTATTGATATTCAACAAGCCCACAGGTTTATTATGGATATTAAGTTGTGCCCAAGAAACAGTGTGAAAAATTTCTTCTAATGTACCAAAATCACCTGGTAGTGCGACAAAAGCATCAGAATTTTCAATCATTTGAGTGATTCTTTCATACATAGAAGAAACTTTTAATTCCTCCCCAATCGTAACACCTGTAATATTTCCTTCAGCTAAAGCTATAGGAATAATACCCAAAACCTGACTACCTCCAAGATGAGCAGATGTTGAAACAGATCCCATTAACCCAATATTACCTCCCCCATATACCAAGTGAATTTTTCTCTCAGCCAATATCTTTCCAAGATTATTCGCTGCTTCTACAAACTCTTCATTTTTTCCAGGACTCGACCCACAAAATACACAAATATTTTTCAATGTTTGTGCAGAGGATCCAGCCATGTTTTTACTTACTTTTTTTTTCTGCGAAAATAGAAAGAAAGATGAGAGATTTTATAGGGGTAATATGTTATCATGACAAAACTATGGGTCACAGCTGTAAACAGAATAAATAGTAAAAAAATAATGACACACATGCTTATAAACAGTATTGTGATTGTGGCTCACAATTTTCCTCTGGTTTTACGTCCAGAAACGGCTTCAACGCCTTCTATGAGTCGAGGATATGCTTCCCATCCAATTTTCTTATAAATTGGCAAACAAGGTCTTTTTTAGTCAGATTCCCAAGACTATGACGCTCATCTTGAAATTGTTTCCATAAACGGAGAAGTTCAATATGCACATGTCCACTAGAATGCGTCTCAAGAGTCAATAAGATGTTATCCAAAGACTCCTTACTCAGCCCATTCTTAATGAAACCAATTTTATCTTCTCTGTTATTGGAAACACATCCCAAAGATCTGCATCGTTTGTCACAAGTCCATCTTGCACACTTATGACAAACCCCTAACCTTTTGGCCCTTCGTTTTTTCGCATAAGTGCTTTTTACTAATCCAGGCAAATATCGAATGAGCAATGATTGTGGAACTTCTCCTCCTAATCGGACCTTAGCTTCTATTACAAGACGAATATCTTCTTGAATTCCTTTTTGCATTAGCAATCTCAATCTTTCACACCTTCCTGCATAAATTTTTCTTAGAACATTTTCAGAAACAGAAGGAAAATATTTACAAATTTTTTAGAGAATTTCATCCATTTTGAAAAGAAAAGAATTGATTTTTTTTTATTTTTGTATCAGCAATTGTGGGAAATTGATTTAACCGACTATGAGAGTCACGAAGTACCGTTATCCACCATTTAATCGGGAAAATAAAAATATTAAGGAAACCTGAAATAAAAACAAACAAAATTAAATGCAACATAAAAATTTAAGGATCAGAAAGGGAAATAAACTCTTCTTGAAAGATTTCATTTTCCAAAAATGGTTTAAGCCTTTGTCCATTCACTTTAAAAACATCACCATTTTTAGGATTTTCAATATCCACAGCTCCATAAGGATACACATGCTTTACAACATATGGGCCTGTCCATCTTGATCGTAATTTTCCTGGGAATATGTGAAGTCGAGAATTATAAAGCAAAACTTTTTTACCAATCTCAAAAGATTTTCTAAGAATTGTTTTATCATGAAATGATTTGATTTTTATTTTATAAATCCTTGAATTCTCATACGCATCATTTCTGAGTTCATCAAGTTCATTAAGTTGCAATTTACGCAATTTTTTTGCATCATCCATGCTTGAATTTAAAGTTTTGATCGCCCAATAAGCTTTATGTTCCAATTCCACAGGCAAATGACAATGTTTTCCATAAACCAACCTATAGGGAGACATATTCAATGATGTTTTAAAAGCTGTTCGATATGCCCACAGTGCATCATTAAGTCGCAGAGACCAATCTTTTCTATTTGAGTTAACACTTTTTTCCAAAATTTGCTTTATCTCCCTATTAGCTAATTCAACTTGTCCATTTGTTTGATGATGATAAGGAGTTGTTACTTTGTGAGTAATATCATATTTTTTCATTAATGAAGCAAATGGTTTATTAACAAAGTGAGTTCCCCCATCACTTATCATAGCTCGAGGAATTCCGAATCTACTAAAAATATTTTCTTTCAAAAATTTGATGACGATTTTATGATCATTTGTTTGACATGCAATTGCCTCTATCCATTTGGAAACATAATCAACTGCAACTAAAATATACAAGTATCCAAACGACGGTGGAAAAGGTCCCATAAAATCAATTCCCCAACAGTCAAAGATTTCAATTTCAATGATAGGATTCAAAGGCATCATGTTTCTTTTTGAAATTGCACCCAATTTTTGACAATTTTCACAGATCTTGCAGATTTCGTGGGTGTCTTTAAACAAAGTGGGCCAATAAAATCCACACTGCAAAATTTTTGCAGCCGTTTTCTTTGAAGAAAAATGTCCTCCGCATGCTTCTGAATGACAAAATTTAATGACACTACTTACCTCATTGTCGGGTATGCAACGTCGAAAAATTTGATCTGGACAGTACTTGAACAGATACGGATCATCCCAATAAAAGTTTTTTACCTCATTCAAAAATTTTCTCTTATCTTGGGAATTCCATTGCGGTGGCATTTTTCCCGTCACAAGAAAATTTACTATGTTAGCAAACCAAGGTGTAGTAGTAACTGAAAATAGATGTTCATCAGGAAAATTATCGTTAATTGGTGTCATTTCAAAAAATGATCCTGTTACTAGTCTCGATAAATGATCGGCTACGACATTCTCAGTTCCTTTTTTATCTTTGATCACAATGTCAAATTCTTGGAGCAACAAAATCCATCGTATCAGTCGTGGCTTTGCATCCTGTTTCGTCAACAAATATCTAATAGCAGAATGATCAGTAAACACAATAGTCGTTGATCCAATCAAATAAGAACGAAATTTATCTAATGCAAATATTACAGCAAGTAGTTCTTTTTCAGTTGTGGAGTAATTCATTTGAGCATTGTTTAAAGTTCTACTTGCATAATATATCACATAAGGCTTACCGTTTCTTCTTTGACCCAGTACTGCACCGACTGCATAATCACTCGCGTCGCACATGATTTCAAATGGTAAAGACCAATCAGGAGGTTGCATGATAGGAGCTGATGTTAAATGTCGAATGATTTTATCAAAAGCATTTTGACATTCTTGAGTCCACTCAAATGCAATGTCTTTTGTTAAGAGGTTACAAATGGGTTTAGAGATTAAACTAAAGTCCTTTATAAACCTCCTATAAAATCCAGCATGTCCCAAAAATGAGCGAATTTCTTTAATGGTTTTTGGAGGGGGTAAATTGGGAATGACATCAACTTTTGTTTTATCAACTTCAATTCCATGAGATGACACGACATGTCCTAAAAAAATTCTAGAAGTAATCATGTAATGACATTTTTCCCGATTTAAAATAAGACCATTTTCCTCGCATCTTTTTAAAACTTTTTCCAAATTTTCAAGACAATTATCAAATGTATTGCCAAAGACAGTTAAATCATCCATGAAAATTTCCAAACAATTTTCAACCATGTCGCAAAAAATGTGTAGCATACATCTTTGAAATGTTGCTGGGGCATTGCATAATCTAAATGGCATCCTTCTAAATGCAAATGTTCCAAAAGGACATGTGAATGTAGTTTTATCTTGATCTTCGAGTGAAATGGGAATTTGATAATAACCTGAATATTCATCAATAAAACAGTAATATGGATGACCTGCTACTCTTTCAAAAATTTGATCCAAAAATGGTAATGGAAAATGATTTTTTCTAGTGGCGTCATTTAATTTTCTATAATCAATACACATCCGCCAACCAGATGGGACTCGACTTGTTAACAATTCACCTTTTTCATTTTTTATCACTGTGATGCCAGATTTTTTTGGAACTACTTGTGTTGGGCTTACCCACTTACTATCAGAAATAGGGTAGATAATCCCAACATCAAGTTGTAATGCCCAAGAATTTGATTAACGTAATCTGAGATGATTAACGTAATCTGAGATGATTTATTGATGATGAGCGAATATGAGTATAGTTAGACCACTCCGGAACCAAATTGGTTAAAGCATATGAGTTATGTAATGTTTGGGCAGAACCGGTGGCGCCCGAGCGGTAGAAAGAGACCGCCCGAGCGCCAATGTTCAACAAAGAAGAGTCTCGGGCAGAAGAGGTGGCGCCCGAGCGGTAGAATAGTACCGCTCGAGCGCCAATGGAGGAGCATCCGGACAGAGAGCCTCGCGCCCGGGCGGCAGATTGTCACCGCCCGAGCGCCGAGCTCGCGCCCGAGCGGTACTTTCTTACCGCTCGAGCGCGAGACGTGTTGCATGAAGAAAGAGCCACTCGTCAGTTTGCATGTGCGTGGGTATATATATATATATACAAACGGAATTCAGTCAGGAGAAGGGAGAAAAGGGTCGAGGGATTGAAGAAGAAATCCTTACGCCTTTTTACATTTTCGAATTGTGATTGTGAAAGATCCGCCCGTCTGATTTTGAATCCGACTTCGATACTGAGTTCCTATCGACGTAGGCTACAACTGGACGTAAGTTTTGTTACGTTTTGTTAAGATTTTAAATTATGGTATTGTCAGAATCTGATATGATTCATATATGATGTTCTTGGCATATTAGACATCGTATAATCTGAACTGGATTGAGAAACGGATACCATATGAAATTGTTATGATTTTCAGAGTTGATATGATATCAGAATTGAGTGGTTATTGATTATGAGAGGTTGGGGTTGATATTTGACTGATATGGTAGGGCTAGATATATTGAAAATATGACGTTATGTTGTTGAAACAGAATTTGATAGAATTCTGATTATATCCAGTATTGTTTGGATAGTGTATTGATATTGTACCCTCGATATCATATTGTCAGATTGAGTATTGACAGGTTGGAATTCGAGACTTCGACAGAGTCAGAGTATCAGAGTGACAGGTATAAATTAATGTTGAGTTGGGATTGCACAACTCGAGGAAGGTTTGACTCGAGTTTCCCTAAATCACATACTTAGTTTATTACATTGATTCTTGTGATTGATGAGATTGATGTTTGTTGTCTATTGATTATAGCCACTGCATGTAAGGACTGCTTATTCGCTAGTCATTGATTGATTTGCTTAGATACTGACGGTATGTATTGATTTCTGAGTCGTGGAGTCATAGGCTGATTCGCCTAGTCACCGGCTGATTCGTCAGGTTATTGACTGATTCGTCTAAACTTAAGCTGATTCGCTTAATTACAGGCTGAGTTGTCTGATTATTGGCTGATTCGCCTAATTATTGGCTGATTCGTCAGGTTATTGACTGAGTCGTCAATTCTGTGGCTGATTCGCCCAGACACTGGATATATGAATTATATCGATGCCGTTAGGGATTGATTCATTCCTATCGACTGAGATTCGGTATAATTATTATTATTCAGACATCGAGATCCCTAGGATAGAGTTGAGTCGAGTCTGAGACGACGCGTTGGTTGAGTTGAGTCTGATATGACATGTTGATTTACATTGTTTATGCCATTCATGATTATTGAATGTTTGATATTGATTTATGTATTCTGATTTGATACAGGTTAAGAATATTTCTTATATATGCTGTCGTATATGCTTTTATATGATTACATGTTTACATGGTTTATACTGGGATATTTATATCTCACCGGAGTTATCCGGCTGTTGTCTTGTTTTGTATGTGTGCATGACAACAGGTGGGGCAGGTTCAGGGTCAAGAAAAGAAAGAGGCTGGACTAGATAGCGTGGAGATCCGGGCTTCGAAGCAACTTAGGATTCAGCACTGATATGTAGTTGAACCTAGTTGAATCCTTGTAGATAATACAGGATGTGTATGTTTATGTTTAATATGTAATTTGAATTTAATTACATTACGTTTCCGCTTTGTATATTAAAAGAAAAATTTTTAGACCCTGTTTATAATTGATTAATTAGTCCCAATGATGATTAAGAACTTGATTAGCGTCCGGGTCCCCACAACAGGTGGTATCAGAGCTGTAGGTACTAGAACTGCGGATTCTTGAGATTGAGATAGAAGAGGATAGTGAGCGGGGTAGATTGAGGTTTTCTTTCCTTGCTTATGATTGCTAGCCTTCTTTACTGCTTTATATAATACATGTTACTTGACTTATCTGATTTGATTTTGTAATATGTGTTATTGGGAACGAATCTGAGCTGATTCTCGATCAGCAGTAAGATGATCGGGAGGGAGATTGAATTGAAACAGATGTGTTGGATGGGGTCACTAATCCTTTTGAGTTTCAGATATGCCTCCTAGACGAATTCCAGAACAGGGTAGTACATCAAATCCTTCAATGGATGTAACACCGACTCCAATGGAAACCTTGCTGAAGAGGTTTCAGTCATTCAAACCACCCACTCTGAAAGGTACTGAGACGTCAGTCGAGTGTGAGAGTTGGTTAGGTAGCATTGAAATGCTGTTTAATTCACTGGAGTACAGTGATGAGCGCCGGATTAAATTGATTGGACACCAGTTGCTGGTGGGTTACAATGAAGAGGGCATTGGAGCAACGATGTACGATTATTACTTGGGATGTATTTAAAACTGAGTTTTATCAGAGATTTTTCCCAATATCGTACAGAAAAGACAAGGGGGCGGAGTTTGCCAATTTGAGACAGGGTCAGCTGAACATTGAAGAATATGTGACCAAGTTCTCTACCTTGTTGAAGTTTGCTCCACATGTGTCTGAAAATGACGAAGCCGTTGCTGATCAGTTCATCAATGGCCTGAATCCCGATATGTTTACATTGGTGAACACAGGGCGACCGAATAACTTTGCAGATGCCATGAATAGAGCAAAGGGCGCTGAAGCGGGCCTGATAAGGCAGAGAGGAGCTGAATTTGTTCCTCCAGTGTCGAGACCACCGCAACCACTTCGGGTGGTAGTAGCAGTAGCGGAAAGAAAGATTTTCTAAAGGCTAGAGGAAAGCAATTTAAGAAGTCTGGCGGAAGTTCTTCTAGTTCTAGTGGTTCTCAGCAGAGTTATACTGGTGTTTACTGCGGAAATTGTGGAGGGAGACATTCCACTGAACAATGCCAAGGAGTACTTGGTAGTTGTCACTTCTGCAAACAACAGGGACATTTTTCCAGAGTGTGTCCACAGAGGGGTTCCCAAAGATTCCAGGGAGTCGAATCATCTGGATCAGTAGCACAGTGGAGTAGACAATCAGCTGCTGTTCCTTCATTTCAGCCAGCACCATCTCAGTCACAGCAGAGGCCAGGAGGAAGCCAAACAGTTGGCCAGCCTCCTAGACAGCAGGCCAGAGTAATTGCTTTGACCGAGGAGCAGGCTCAGGAAGCACCAGATGACAATGTTGCAGGTAACTGATTTGTTTGATTATCCTGCATATGTATTGAGGGATACCGGTGCTTCACATATTTTGATTTCTGAAAAATTTGCATTGATCCCTGCATTATCTGTTGAATCCCTAGTTACTGTAGTATATGTTTCTGTTCCTTTGAGAAAAGATCTGGTATCAGTGAGTTCTGTTAGATCTGGTATACTACAGTAGGATAAGAATGAGATCGAGTTAGAATATATGGTAGCTAGTATTGTACCGATGATGTCTGAGTTTGGGACTGCATTACGGATATTGATATGCGGATCAAGTACAGAGCTACCCTAGATTAGTTCCAGAAGATGGTGAGAATCGGATCTGAGATGACCAATTAATGAATATTGTACGATAAGGATGCTAGATTGAGAGTTCCTTTGATAATTCGTTCTAGCTACGACTAGATTCTTACAGAAAGGAGCATAATGACTCCTTATGTATTCAGTTGATTTACTGAAGTTGAGTCTATCATTGGCTGATTTACCAATGATATGAAAGTTATTGATTGTTTTCCCCCGATAAGATTTCAGATCTGATTTAAATCAGAGAGATTGATTTAACCGTGCTTAGTGACCAAGGTGGATATCAGTGTCAGATATTTGCGGTTTTATGAGTTTAGCAGAAAGGTACTAATGAGTGATGTCTTGAATCCGACTGAATAGTGTTGCTATTCTGAATTCGGGTTTGAATCAGATAGAAGACAGTGTTGGTGGAAACAAATGAAAGCTGTTATAGCTGAATTTGTAGCCAAATGTCTGAATTGTCAATAGGTGGAAGCTGAGAGAAAGAAAACAGGAGGATTAGTACAGAGTTTGTCTATTCTTGAAAGGAAATGAGATCACATTTCCATAGATTTGTAATGAAATTACTGAGATCCTCCCGGAGTCGTGATGCGATTTGGGTTGTGACTGACAGATTGACCAAATCCGCATGCTTTATTCCGTACTAGGTGACGTACAATTATGATTAGATGACTGAGATCTATGTCAGATGAATGATCAGACTGCATAGAGTGCCAAGTTCGATTGTTTTAAACCATGATTTTCGGTTTACATCATACTTCTGGCAGAGTTTGCAGCAGGCTCTAGGTACGAAGTGATAGCTTAGTACCACATATCATCCATAGACCGATGGATAGTCTGAGTAGACGATCCAGACAGTGGAGGATATACTGAGAACAGTAGTGCTTGATTTTAGCGCTAGCTGTCAAGATACAATGCCACTTTGGGAGTTTTCGTACAATAATAGCTATCAGACGAGTATTGAAATGGCTTCTTTCAAAACGTTGTACGGAAAGAAATTCAGAGGAATTGTCAGATCTGACAAGAAAGGGAAACTGTCTCCACGATATATTGGGCCGTACGAGATTCTGGAGAAGATAGGAGATCGTACCTATCGACTCGTTTTACTGCCTTCATTTTCTGAAATACATGATGTTTTTCATGGTTATTCTTGAGTAAATATCTTTCTGATGCTTCACGTGTTATTTAGCCAGGCGAGGCTGAATGGAATGAGACATTGGGATATGTTGAGAAACCGATTTAGATTCTTAATCGGAAAGAATAAGCCGCACAGAAGAAGCTAACTAAATAACACCTATCAGTGAAATAACTCTGGGAATCTCTATCTCATATCAGACTCAATCTCCCAGATAGCTTCTTCAATGCCAGGACAACTCCACTGAATCCTCATATACCTTCTTATTGATATGATTTGATTGCCTGTGATTTCGAGGACGAAATCATATCTTAGAGGGGGATAAATGTAATGCCCAAGAATTTGATTAACGTAATCTGAGATGATTAACGTAATCTGAGATGATTTATTGATGATGAACGAATATGAGTATAGTTAGACCACTCCGGAACCAAATTGGTTAAAGCATATGAGTTATGTAATGTTTGGGCAGAACCGGTGGCGCCCGAGCGGTAAAAAGAGACCGCCCGAGCGCCAATGTTCAACAAAGAAGAGTCTCGGGCAGAAGAGGTGGCGCCCGAGCGGTAGAATAGTACCGCTCGAGCGCCAATGGAGGAGCATCCGGACAGAGAGCCTCGCGCCCGGGCGGCAGATTGTCACCGCCCGAGCGCCGAGCTCGCGCCCGAGCGGTACTTTCTTACCGCTCGAGCGCGAGACGTGTTGCATGAAGAAAGAGCCACTCGTCAGTTTGCATGTGCGTGGGTATATATATATATATACAAACGGAATTCAGTCAGGAGAAGGGAGAAAAGGGTCGAGGGATTGAAGAAGAAATCCTTACGCCTTTTTACATTTTCGAATTGTGATTGTGAAAGATCCGCCCGTCTGATTTTGAATCCGACTTCGGTACTGAGTTCCTATCGACGTAGGCTACAACTGGACGTAAGTTTTGTTACGTTTTGTTAAGATTTGAAATTATGGTATTGTCAGAATCTGATATGATTCATATATGATGTTCTTGGCATATTAGACATCGTATAATCTGAACTGGATTGAGAAACGGATACCATATGAAATTGTTATGATTTTCAGAGTTGATATGATATCAGAATTGAGTGGTTATTGATTATGAGAGGTTGGGGTTGATATCTGACTGATATGGTAGGGCTGGATATATTGAAAATATGACGTTATGTTGTTGAAACAGAATTTGATAGAATTCTGATTATATCCAATATGGTTTGGATGGTGTATTGATATTGTACCCTCGATATCATATTGTCAGATTGAGTATTGACAGGTTGGAATTCGAGACTTCGACAGATTCAGAGTATCAGAGTGACAGGTATAAATTAATGTTGAGTTGGGATTGCACAACTCGAGGAAGGTTTGACTCGAGTTTCCCTAAATCACATACTTAGTTTATTACATTGATTCTTGTAATTGATGAGATTGATGTTTGTTGTCTATTGATTATAGCCACTGCATGTAAGGACTGCTGATTCGCTAGTCATTGATTGATTTGCTTAGATACTGACGGTATGTATTGATTTCTGAGTCGTGGAGTCATAGGCTGATTCGCCTAGTCACCGGCTGATTCGTCAGGTTATTGACTGATTCGTCTAAACTTAAGCTGATTCGCTTAATTACAGGCTGAGTTGTCTGATTATTGGCTGATTCGCCTAATTACTGGCTGATTCGTCAGGTTATTGACTGAGTCGTCAATTCTGTGGCTGATTCGCCCAGACACTGGATATATGAATTATATCGATGCCGTTAGGGATTGATTCATTCCTATCGACTGAGATTCGGTATAATTATTATTATTCAGACATCGGGATCCCTAGGATAGAGTTGAGTTGAGTCTGAGACGACGCGTCAGTGGAGTCGAGTCTGAGACGACGCGTCGGTTGAGTTGAGTCTGATATGACATGTTGATTTACATTGTTTATGCCATTCATGATTATTGAATGTTTGATATTGATTTATGTATTCTGATTTGATACAGGTTAAGAATATTTCTTATATATGCTGTCGTATATGCTTTTATATGATTACATGTTTACATGGTTTATACTGGGATATTTATATCTCACCGGAGTTATCCGGCTGTTGTCTTGTTTTGTATGTGTGCATGACAACAGGTGGGGCAGGTTCAGGGTCAAGAAAAGAAAGAGGCTGGACTAGATAGCGTGGAGATCCGGGCTTCGAAGCAACTTAGGATTCAGCACTGATATGTAGTTGAACCTAGTTGAATCCTTGTAGATAATACAGGATGTGTATGTTTATGTTTAATATGTAATTTGAATTTAATTACATTACGTTTCCGCTTTGTATATTAAAAGAAAAATTTTTAGACCCTGTTTATAATTGATTAATTAGTCCCAATGATGATTAAGAACTTGATTAGCGTCCGGGTCCCCACACAAGTAGTTTGAGAACTTCAGTTTTCACAACATCTTTCATGTGTGGATTTAATCTCCTTTGTGGTTGTTGAGATGTTTTTGAATTTTCTTCTAAGTGAATTTTGTGTGTGCAAATTAGTGGATTAATGCCCTTAAAATCTTTTAGTGTCCAACCAATTGCATTTTTATGTCTTTTAAGTATATCAACTAATTTACCTTCTGGATCACTTTCTAGTTTGGAAGAAATTACCACTGGATATGTTTCATCTTCTCCAAGAAATGCATACTTCAATTCTTCTGGCAAGGGTTTTAAATCCAATATTGGTGGTTCGTCTTTGTTCTCATATTTTGCATCAAATTCTTTCTCTGATCCTGTTAACAAGTGATACCTGATAAAATCATCAAGATCAATTTCAATATTTTCTTTAACAGTTTCAATTGAACAAATATCTAATTGATCACGAGTACTCCCTTCTTGAATGTTTTCTTCCACAAGAGTTTCAATAAGATTTTCATCTTCACTTTCATCTCCTTTGTCATGTGGTTGCTTACAAAGATTAAAAACATTGAGCTCCAAGGTCATGTTACCAAATGACAACTTCATTATTCCATTCCTGCAATTTATAAGAGCATTAGAAGTTGCTAAAAATGGACGACCCAAAATTATAGGAATTGCATTACAAGCTTCGATGGGTTGTGTATCTAAAACTATGAAATCGACAGGATATACAAAGTTATCAACTTGGACCAACACGTCTTCTACCATACCTCTTGGCACCTTAACAGATCTATCGGCAAGTAAAAGTGTTAGCGAAGTAGATTTTAACTCGCCTAGATTGAGTTCTTGATAAACTGAATATGGAAGTAAATTCACACTAGCTCCAAGATCAAGCAAGGCTCTTTTAATCTTTCGTTCTCCAATAATACAAGAAATAGTAGGACAACCAGGGTCTTTGTATTTCAAAGCATTATTATTTTGAATGATTGCACTTACTTGTTCTGCTAAAAATGCTTTCTTTTTCACATTCAATTTTCTTTTCACAGTGCACAAGTCTTTCAAAAATTTGGCATATGATGGTACCTGTTTTACTGCATCTAATAAAGGAATATTAACTTTTACTTGTTTAAAAATATCATATATATCAGAATTCAAATTTGATTTTTTTGTATTTTTCAATGCATGAGGGAATGGTGGTGACACTGTCTGTTGAACCTCCTCTTCGCAAGTTATGGGTTCCACTTCCTTACCCTTTGGAGTTGATTTATCATCATCTTCACAAGGTTCAAGAATGGATTTTTCCACAACCTTACCACTTCGAAGGGTAATAACAGATTTTACCTGATCCATCGGTTGAGTTCCAGAAGTTCTAGTTTGTATATGATGATCCTTGGGATTAGGCAGAGGTTGTGAAGGAAATTTACCTTTCTCATGAACATTAAGTGCAGATGTAAATTTAGCAAGAGTATCTTTCAAATCTGTCACGGTTTGAGCAGTTTGAGTATTGATAGACTCTTGCTTTGCAATGAAAGAATTCAATGTATCTTCCAAATTTCTTTTCGGCGGAGGAACATAAGGTGCATAATTTTGAAAATTGTGTTGATTTTGAAAATGTGGTTGCGGAAATTGTGCAGCATTATCATTCCTCCAACTAAAATTTGGATGGTTTCGCCAACCTGGATTGTAATTTTGAGAAAATGGTTCAAAAATTGTCCTTTTGAAATTGTTCAAAACATTGGCTTGTTCATGGAGACATTCTTTAAAAGAGGGCAAAGTGGGACAATCTTTTGTAAAATGATCACTTGTATCACAGATGTGACACGCAATTTCGTGAACAGATTTTAATTGACCATTCTTTTACAATTCAAGTGCCTCAACTTTTCTCTACCAGATGTAGGAGATTGAATCTTGTTTGATGGTTCGATTGTACTTATAGTGTCCCAATTTTGAGCATTTTCAGCTAATGAATCGAGATACTCAATTGCCTCGTTTTGATCTTTATCTTCAAATGTTCCATTACACATAAATTCAACCATTTGCCTATCTT
Organism: Primulina eburnea; assembly: GCF_022965805.1. NCBI lineage: Eukaryota > Viridiplantae > Streptophyta > Magnoliopsida > Lamiales > Gesneriaceae > Primulina > Primulina eburnea. The sequence continues at coordinate 75,290 of NW_027331360.1, forward strand.
TAGGTGTTAAGCCTTCATAAAATTGAGAAACAACTCTCCAAATTTCAAAACCATGATGTGGACAAAGATTAAGCAATTCTTTGTATCTATCCCAACACTAATAAAAAGTTCCTCCTTGTTTTTGAGTGAAAGTGATGATTTGCCTTTTGAAAGAATTTGTTCTATGAGATGGAAAAAACTTTTTCAAAAATTGTTGTTGCAATTCATCCCAAGTTCGAATGGATCCCGATCTAAGATTTTGTAGCCAAGTTTTAGCTTTTTCTTTTAAAGAAAAAGGAAAAAGCTTAAGTCGAATGGTGTTCATGCTACAATTTAGATCATTATATGTGTTGCACACTTCTTCAAACTCTCGTAAATGCATGTATGGATTTTCAGAATCTAAGCCATGAAAATTGGGTAAAAGTTGGATAATACCAGGCTTAAAATTGAAATGATATGCATCGGGGGGAAAAACTAGACATGAAGGTGCACTAGTACGCGTAGGATTCATGTGATCTCTAAGTGTTCTTCGCCTATCATGATCATGTTGAGATTGAATTTCATCTTCATTTTCTTGGATGGGTTCCTCCGCCATGTTTTGTAAAAATAAAGTGTTATTTCGAATGAGTCGACCACTAAGTGTACGTGACCAAATGCTCATGCAAATGCAAAAGAAAAAAAAACACACAAAAGCAATAAAAATTCAAATAAAGAAAAATAAACTATAAACAATATTAAATAGACTTGAAATTAAATTATACTTCCCCGGCAACGGCGCCAAAAACTTGTTGCGACTTTGATTGTTGCACTCCCAAGAGCAGGTTGTCCACACAAGTAGTATAATTCGGTGAGTCCGAATATCGTATCCACAGGGAAGCTAAGGTAATTACAAGTCCACTACAATGTCTTTTTGTTTTGTTTTGGTTTTTGTTTATTTTTAATTTTAATTGAATCTTTAATGGGTAAATTTTAATTGTTCAAATTTTAATAAGTAGTTGAGATTAAAGGATCCACTCTTGGTATTATAATAAAGTTAACATTAACGAACAATATTGAAATCCACTTAATAAAATGGTTCTAATATATTAAATAATCATATTTATATTATGTTATAAATTATTATCTTATAAGCATATAATATATACCAAAAATTATAAATATGGTCAAGTATTTATTGTGCTATATATTTGTTAACACTAAATCAAGGTTTCCACTTTAAATGGTTGGTAAAACCAAACAAACATTTAAATGGTGCCAATGAATTAATACTATGATATATTCATATATAATAAATCAAGGAATCCAAGTTAAATGGTTGGTAAAACCAAACTAACATTTAAATGGTTCCAAGAATTTAATATTATAATATATTATATATAATAAATCAAGGCATCCACTTTAAATGGTTGGTAATACCAAACTAACATTTAAATGGTTCCAAGAATTTAGTGTAACATATAGCAACAATAAATCAAAACTCCCACTTATAAGTAGGGTATAAAAATGCTTAAAAAATAAATATAACATAAACAATAAATAATGATTAAATAATATAAAACATAGATTCTTACCTTTTAATAACCTTATTATCATGCCAAGAGCTTCACCTTATCATCTCAACTTTAGGAAGTTAGCTATTCATCCTTCAAAGTGTAAAACTTTGAATATGAAATTAACATGCTAATTATATTTAAATGAAAAAATAAAAGAAAAATATAGAGAGAATTATTATGAACTCAAAGATTTGTTCATAGAATGAGGGATATCTCAATACATTACAATACACCCCTATTTATAGCAAAATTTGGGGAGACAACCACAAATAAAATATTATTTTTTACACATAAGTCTTCATTGGTGTTCCAAGAAATTAATATTATATTACACATCACTTTTGAAAATCTTCTTCTCCGAATTTGCTTCTTCACATAAAATGAAACATGTGGATAATTGAGTTGTCTAGTTGTGGTATTTTTTTCAGAATATTTGACCAAGTAATTTGAGAGATATGGTCAAAATACTAGAGCATGGTAAAACTGCCACTCCTTTGGTAACTTTAATTGTTGCTTAATTTGATCCCACTTGTGAGAGGATTTTTATCTCATGCTTGGCAACAATATTGTAGATCTTATAATCAACTTTCTACAGGTCCAAGAATCATCTTAATCCCATTTGCAACGCCAATGTTATTCTTGTTTTATCGAACCTGTAAAAAATAGTAAAAACTTATAATTACACAACAACTTATATTTTATACAATTTATTATAAAACATATAATATTTAAACATTTAATAAAACAAAAACTATATATTTATATTATAAAACGTTTAATTAATGTACAATTTTTATGTTTATCATCATTCCAAGATTCAATAGGTCTCTCATTATATCTCCTTCTAGTGGTCACTAATTGATCCCACCAAATGAGAGCATAGTCTAAGAATTCCACCACCGCCAACCTAACTTTCTTTTGTTCGGAGTAGTGGTGACATTCAAACAAAAACTCTACCCTCTTTTCACACTCTAAGTACGCCTCCGGGTCAGACTTCCCATGGAACGATGGAATTTTCATGATACCATCTTCCCTATTCCCCTCATATCTACCCCATGCGGCTTCTCTTTTTCCTCTCCAAAATCCTCTACCTCTTCCATTCCTACCCCAATTTTCATTTCGGCTCTCCTAGTCTCCAACTAACTCATACTCCTCCTCTTCTTCTCCTCTACCCAAATCTTTAGACTTAGCTTTAACCCCACTAGTACTAACTTCAGGCCTACTCATCCTCTCATGTAATGGCTCCAACTCAACCCTCATCATCCGAATAAAATGCCCAAACAACTCCTCCATTTGAACCTTAGACAACCCCGGGTTCGAACTACCTCTTACCTCCCTCTCCATTTAATTTTTAGAATTGTACCTGCAAGAGAAAAGTTAGTAGAAAAAATATTCCTCACCCAAAAGCTCACGGTCACTCCAAAGAAATTTACTCGTCTCTGTTCTCTTATTTTGTTTTCTCTCAACAAATACTCGCTAGTCACTCCAAAGAAATAACACTCACACTCAAATGTTTCCACTCGAATTTAATGTTTCTCTCTAAAGTGTGCTCAAGCTTTGTATTTGAGTATCAAACAACCAAGTTCAACTTGTGAACAAATGTGATCGACTCACTTGGACTGCGTAGACAAGCAATTTGAAGATAAATATTATTTTTTTTGATTTTGTGAGACAGTTGTTTATGACTCACAAAAGGGAATAGAACCAAATAATCAAAAGAAATAATGGTGAATTTTCGGAATTTTTGTACTCGGAAAAAAATAAGGCAAAAATTTCGTGTATCACAGAATCACGAACGATGAAGACTGATAGAACAAAACAGATCTGAAAACGGAACGAAAGAATAATTAGATGTGATAATAGAACAAAGGAAAACTTACTTGAATTCAATGAGCCAAAGCTCTGATACCAAATGATGTGAATCTTTGTGCGAACGAGTAGCAAAAATGATTAAAATTGAATCGCGTCCTCCATTCAATAACGAACAAAGAATCGTTGTTGTCCCGATCTTTTGAATCAAGTGTGTGTGTGTGTGTGTGATTTTCACCTCTAAACTATAAAAAGTTTAGCAACAAATAATCACAGAATAAACAATCGATATTATAACGAACCTTCAAAGAACAATTCAAAGACAATCCGCACAAGCACGATCGACAAACGCCACAAAGTTAAAAACTTTGATAAGTTTGATTTTTGTTAACAAAGCAAAAAGTTTAATTGTTTGAGAGAAAAACTCAAGAGCAATGATATCAATAATGATTTTTGAAAAGTGTCCAAAATTTTCGTCCAAAAATGACTACCTATCAAAAAGATTGCAAATCTAGTTACCAAAATAATCAAAACTTTAAACTAGGAAATTATGATTTTCCCAAAACTGGCTCGCGCTCGGGCAGTAGAATTTGACCGCTCGAGCGCCAAGGCTTCTGTACTACTCGCGCTCGGGCGGTAGATTATGACCGCTCGGGCGTGCGTCTTTCTGGACTTTTTCGCCTTGGACAGTAAGTGTGGCGCTCGGGCGGTAATCTTTGGCCGCTCGGGCGCCGATGCTTCTGGACTCATCTTCATCTATCACTTGAATAATGTCCTTGTGACTCCCAAACTCACTACCATGCATCAAAACCCCTCCAGCACTTTGCACCTCGCTTGTAAGTCCTTCCTCCTTGCTCATAAGCCCCTGCAATGCTTCCTTGAATCTCTTTAATCGTCCCCTCGTGATTGGTCCCTCCGGCAACTCTAAAGGGTCCCACGCTTTCCTTCGGACTTGACCATCTGTGTTCGCATCAACATTGTTATGAACATGTATTAGTTTGAGTTGTGGATTGATATTGTGCATCTCAACATTGCCATTTCAGATTTGGATTGACAGATTTGATATCCTAACTTTGAGATTTCGACTCATTCCAACGACAAGAAGGTATAATTCAATTGTAATAGCTGAGCCTGGTGAACGGTACGATTTAAGTTTTCTTATGTTATGGATTTATTGATTAAGTTTAAGTTTAATTGTGATGTTAAGAGTTGTGATTATGGGCCATAGTATTGTTGGTTATTATTGTCTTGAGGTGTGGTTGATATTGTTAGTTGATTGTAGTTGCGTCGTTTCAGTGTTTCGGATCGATTTTGGTTGCCTTAGATTTTGTCTTGGCCGTGACCAGACCGCACCCGCGCTAAGTGTAAGGACCGCACCCGCGGTCGTATTTCTTGGTTTTGGTGTTTTTCCCCGTAGCGACACCGCACCCGCGGTATAGAGGACACCGCACCCGCGGTGATTGCAGGACCGCACCCGCGGTCGTTGATTTCCAGAAATTGGTGGAGTGTCGTGAGCTTACCGCACCCGCGGTACAAGGAGTAGCGCACCCGCGGGCGCGCATGTTCGGGATTTTTAAGTGCTTTTTGGGGTGGTTGACTTCACTTTACTCATTTCCTTCTTCTTCTTTTCGACATTTCTCTCCTTAAACTAGGGTTTTCCTCATTTCTTTCACTTCCTATCTTTGATTCAAGCTTTTAGTTGGTGATTGGAGTTGAGATTGAAGTTCTTCTTGGTTCTAAGAAGCTAAGGTAAGCTTTTGGTTCTATTATTTCTTGGTTTTGGAGAAGATATGATGTGGGTTTGTTTTATTAGTTGGTTTAATGGATTATTTGACTTGGGTTCTTGGATATTGAGTTGATGATGGTTCTATTTATGGAATATTGTTGTAGGTGGTGTACCAAGGAGTTAGATTCAAGGTTTCTAGTGGTTGTAAGTGGAATTTCATCCCTTGTGCTCACATGATATTATATGTATTGTGTTTCAAAGGTTTTATTGTGTTATTCCCTTCATTTGATTCACTATTATGTATTGATACCTTTATTGTATATTGTGGAGGCAATTGATGTCTCAACTATGAGAAGGGAATACAAAAGAGAAAGAATATCAAAGTGTTTGATTAAATGTCCCAAAGAAAGAGTTTAAATGTTTTATGGATTGATAGATACATAGTCAGAGATTGCATGCAATTAGTTGATCAACGACCATAGGCTTATATCCCTCAGAGTTGTCGATTTATATCGATGGGATACGAGCACCACAGACAGAGTTACTATTGATATCAATCCACCATAGTAAAGAGAAATACCATCTCATTGTTATGCTATTGCTATGATATTCATGTTTCAGAGTTGATGGTATTTAATGTTTTCAAAGCCATGTTTTACAGAGTATACTATGTATCATTGCTATGTAAGAGTTCCACTTGCTGAGTTTTATACTCATTTAAGTTATTTCATGTGATGCAGATAAGAGCGACGGACCAGGACGTTGATTGTGGCCCGGAGTCATATGCATACGAAGTTGGAAGGAAGATGTTATTTTGCTAGCATTTTTGGAACATGATCATAGGAATGATATTTTGTATTTTTGTTATATCATTTGAATGATCATGTATTTACCTTTAAACATTTTATGGTAATGTATTTTGAAACTCCTTCCATTTGAAAGAAAATTTTAAATTCCGCTGCTATTTTATTGTAAACGGGTCGAGGTGTCACATTTAGTGGTATCAGAGCACCGTTCTTCGGACCAATGCATATGACTTCGTCTACTTTCAACTGTCCGGGTATGTTTATTTGCATCTATCCATTGTTATCTATTGATATATCTTTTGTGAGCACATTGTAGAGTATGCCACCTAAGCGTAAGGCGTCAGAGGGTGAGGATAGTTCTTTACGATGACCAAGGAAGGTATAAACTATGATTCTTCTGTTATCTCTAGCACTATTGTAATTTCAGGCAGAGTAGCTACGACATTGATTGATACAGGTGCTACTCATTCTTTTATGTCTGAATTGTTTTTGAGATCTTTGGGTATAGTTCCTTCTATTCTTCCCCTCCAGTTCAATGTTGTTTTGCCTTCGGGGGATGTGTTGTGCCCGACGTCGATTGTGTATACGTGTTCTGTTCGTATTGATGAGCGAGTGGTCTTTGCTGATTTGATTGTTATCCCTATGGTTGCATTTGATGTTATTCTTGGCATGGATTGGCTTTCGACTTATTGTGCTGTGGGGAACCGGACGCTAATCATCTTCTTAATCATCTTTGGGGTTTAATTATCAGTTAAGATAAACAGGGTCTAAAAATTTTCTTTTAAAATGCGGAAGGTAATGGAATCAATCTATTATACAAACTAGTATAATAATACAAATCTTGTATAACATGCCTCTAATTTAAAATTAGGTTCAACTACTATATTCAAGTAATAAAACCTATCTACATCCAAGTCCGTGATCACCACTCTAATCTCGATCTCTCCTCATCTTCTGGACCCTGATCCTGCCCCACCTGTTGTCATGCACACATACAAAACAAGACAACAGCCGGATAACTCCGGTGAGATATAAATATCCCAGTATAAACAATGTATTAAATGCAATCATATAAAACATATATAAAAGCATAAACAAACATCAAAACATGTATCTAATCTGACTACATGAATCAATGACTCGTGATCTAATCCTATCTTATCTCAAATCTAGGGATCCCAATCTAATTTAGACTTTGGTATGCTGTATCGAATGTGTCTGAGATAGACTGAAGCTCTTCGATACACCGTAAGTCTAGAGTCTTATCGGTTCTGAGAAAGACTCGGCGGTTCTGCCCTAGCTAGGCTGTCTGCCCTAGACTCGGACTCTGACTCTATTCTAAGTCAATCCATTAACATATCAATCTGATAATCTGCAAATATCTATGCAATAAAATAAAGTATGTGATTTAGGGAATGTAACGACCCATTACAGGCCCAGTGGACCGCCCATACGGCCCACTGCCCCGATCGACCCAAGGCTATCCCGATCTTGGGCTCCCTCTATGGGGCATTTTCCCTCACGGGCTTTTCATAGGCGTCGTACGGGTTACTCATAGAACTCCTCCAGCCCATGAACTGGAGTTTGTGCCTTCCCAGGATTGAACCCAAGATCGGGATAGCCTTGGGTCGATCGGGGCAGTGGGCCGTATGGGCGGTCCACTGGGCCTGTAATGGGTCGTTACAATAAAAGGCGCCTTTTTATTGTAACGACCCATTACAGGCCCAGTGGACCGCCCATACGGCCCACTGCCCCAATCGACCCAAGGCTATCCCGATCTTGTGACTTGGCTCGTAGGCCCAGTGGGCTTGCCCACCCTGTGGTGTCACTCACGGCTTTCCATAGGCGTCGTACGGGTTACTCATAGAACTCTTAAGCCCATGAACTTAAGTTTGTGCCTCCCCAGGATCGAACCTAAGACCACATGGATATATAGGTACTTAGCACAATCCTGGTACCAATTGAGCTAGTAGCTCAATTGGTACCAGGATTGTGCTAAGTACCTATATATCTATGTGGTCTTAGGTTCGATCCTGGGGAGGCACAAACTTAAGTTCATGGGCTTAAGAGTTCTATGAGTAACCCGTACGACGCCTATGGAAAGCCCGTGAGGGACAAGGCCCCATAGAGGGACCCCAAGATCGGGATAGCCTTGGGTCGATCGGGGCAGTGGGCCGTATGGGCGGTCCACTGGGCCTGTAATGGGTCGTTACAATAAAAGGCTTGGGTCGATCGGGGCAGTGGGCCGTATGGGCGGTCCACTGGGCCTGTAATGGGTCGTTACAATAAAAGGCGCCTTTTATTGTAACAACCCATTACAGGCCCAGTGGACCGCCCATACGGCCCACTGCCCCAATCGACCCAAGGCTATCCCGATCTTGTGACTTGGCCCGTAGGCCGAGTGGGCTTGCCCACCCTGTGGTGTCACTCACGGGATTTCCATAGGCGTCGTATGGGTTACTCATAGGACTCTCCACACCAGGTTGGTGGAGTGATACCTCCCCAAGTCTCGAACCCATGACCACCTGGCTCAAGTACATTGTTCAAAGAGACTTGGTACCAATTGAGCTACTAGCTCAATTGGTACCAAGTCTCTTTGAACAGTAGCTCAATTGGTACCAAGTCTCTTTGAACAATGTACTTGAGCCAGGTGGTCATGGGTTCGAGACTTGGGGAGGTATCACTCCACCAACCTGGTGTGGAGAGTCCAATGAGTAACCCATACGACGCCTATGGAAAGCCCGTGAGTGACACCACAGGGTGGGCAAGCCCACTCGGCCTACGGGCCAAGTCACAAGATCGGGATAGCCTTGGGTCGATTGGGGCAGTGGGCCGTATGGGCGGTCCACTGGGCCTGTAATGGGTCGTTACAGGGAAACTCAAGTCAAACCTAACTCGAGTTGTGCAATCCCGAATCAAAATTTATTTATACCTTTGTCTTCCCGGTCTGACGAAGACGAAGTCTCGTATTCTGATCTGTCCATATCCAGTCTGGCAATGACAATCATATAAATACAACATCAATATATAACTCGAATCAAAACCTGTTCTGATCAATACTCAAATCAGTATATAATCTGATCTATATCTGAACAAGGTACAATCTAATTCATATCAACGATATCACGTTACAATCGAAATCATTACTGAGTCTCATCTATCTAATCAACTGATGTTTCGACGTCATAACAATACAATCTGAATACCCCGTCATTCTGAACACCACAGATATAATACCACGAGTCATAATCGGTATTAATACAATTTATAATCTCAACGATAACACAAATATGATATCGAATCTCAGTCAAATCGACTCTGAAAATTATAACAATTACATAACCAGTCTGTTCTTCAGTCTGACTTCAATTATACAGTGTCTACGGTAACAGAAACACCATATATGAATCATATTCAATTCTGACAATATCCTGAATTCAAATCTTGTCTAAACGTAACAAAACTTACGTCCAGTTGTAGTCTGCGTTGATAGGAACACAGTACTGAAGTCGGATTCAAAATCGAACGGACGGATTTCTCGATTCTTTATCCTCGTTTCTGAAGAATTTTTCGAAGTATACATATATATATATATATATATATACATATACGATGCATGCAAGAAGGCAAGTGTCTCGTCTCGCCTATTCCTTGTCTCGCGCTCGAGCGGTAAGAAAGTACCGCTCGGGCGCGACACTTTCTGTTCGGTGCGTGGCTCTTTATTCCATTGGCGCTCGAGCGGTAAATCTTTACCGCTCGGGCGCCAGCCTTTCTGTCCGAATTCTTGTGATGCCTTGGCGCTCGGGCGGTGCTTTTCTACCGCTCGGGTGCCACATATTCTGCCCGAAATCTTGGCTCACAATGCAACAACGCCCGGCTTCTCCTTTCACGTTTTATTTGGCTCCTGTGATATTTACTAATCACAATTCTGACCATTTAATCGTCATCTGATTACAGTAATTAAATCTCGGGCCTTACATTTCTCCCCCTCTTAGATCTGAGTTCGTCCTCGAACTCGTAAATAATCGATTCAGACATATTAGCAGAAATGTATAACAGAGTTTAAATCAACTCTCATCTCACTGAATCCATTCTGAAATCTCGTTCTTGTATCAACTTCTGATTTCAAATTTGGAATAAGACTTCATGAAGTATATTATCATAATACTTCTCAAATTAACTCTGACAAAGTCAATCTGGCCATGTTGGTTATACAACATCCGTATAAACCACTCCATAGTCTATAATAATTCAATACAGCCAACTATCATCAAATCTGTTGCTCTCGATCTAAGACATATTCAATCCTCGACTTCAAATACCAATCATCATCATCCGATGTTGGTTATAACATATGTTCATTCTGAACTATCTTCATTTTCTTTCGAATTTTCTTCAAAAGAACTAGAAATCTGTAGTATTCACTGTATACTGTCCTGACTGAAACTATCTCATTACCTATCTGGTAGGCTGATAGGTATTATCATGCAGTGATAATAAGTCATATCTCTTAGTGCTAACATCCAGCACTCTATAATTCTACCAAGATCTTCCAACATCTGGATAACATATACCCTGACTGTCTGTCAATATGCGAATAATCTGCAAAATAACTTATGGTATGATCTGCCATAATTGTGAACTTAATCAAAATCACAATTTGATATAGTCTACTTCTACATTCTAGTCACTCTGACTATGTTCTGACATCAATTTGTGTCATTTAGTTCTGTTTGTACATCATCTTGTATAAACTAATAGATATAGATTGAACAATCTGTCAATCATAATCATATTATATCACAATCTGGAACATATTGGGATAATCTCATTACGAAATTCATCGAAATATACTCCCCATGTCGAATCAGAAATATACTAAGTCTGTAATAAATCTTCTGATTTCTATCTTTCTGTCTTTTCTGTTAGCGATTCAGACATGTCAGTACAATTTCTGCCAACATTTCTGTACAAATTCTATCCAGACTGATCTAATCTGTCTATATCAAAACTGTCTGTTCGAATATCAAACATTCTCAGTCACAAACATGACAACTGAAGTCACAACAGCGCATTTCTGACCCTATCTGTAATTTCAGATTCAAATTATTCTATATAAACAAATCAGTTAATAATAAAAATTAAAGAAGAAATACCTACCTGGTATTCGGCTCTGCCTATCAATATCAATTCTGTTATACAATACTGAAACATTCTGATATCACAAGCTAGTCAATTCATACAAAACACAAAATCACATATCTGTTTCTCTGACCGATACTCTGCTCTGATTATCGAAATACTGTTCTGACCACTCTGATCACGTTTCTGAACTGCTTAAATTCTCGAATTCATTTTTGATACAAGCTGAACTGTATGTACTCTCAATGGTTCATAAAATCTGTATCAATACTGATTCAGAATAACAATAATCTATACTAATCTAGTAAATCTATATAGGATTGTAAATTCTAACAATACTATCAATTCTGTCAGATCAATCAGATCTTCATGCCATTCTGATCAACTGCTATATATCATCTGCAAATATAATATGCTCCCCAAGCAATACGATCTGTATAAAATACTGATCTAGAAGCAATAATTCTCAAGCAGTTCAAAACACAATCATATCAGATAATCTGTCAATTCATATAATATCAATCTCTGACAATTCTGACATTCCTGACCTTCTGATCTTTCTGATATCGGTATCTGATCAGTCACTGATCACCATATCAACTGTCTCAAAATCAATTAGTATACTAACATCAGATATCATCTATTCTGAATACAATCTGTTTCAACAAAGTACATATCTGAACAATTTCTGTATACAAGAATCATAATTATCAGAATATTTAATATGATCTTTCAAATATTCTTTCAATTCATTTTGTATCATTCTGTATAGTCAATACCATTCTGTACTAAATCTACTATACAAACAATACCTGATCTCCATTCAATTCTGAACTTTATCTTTATGATATAACACCATTCTGAAATCTTATCTAGGCAAACATCAGTCAACTTGTATAATACTGACCAATCTGTCAATACTAAACTCGATTTCAGTGGATCTACTGAATACATAAGGATGCAATCTGCTCCTTTCTGTACTAATCGAGTCATATACAATACAGATATCAAAGGAATTCTAAATCTAGAATCCTTATCGTGGTATCTCCACTGATTAGTTATCTTTGGTCTGAATCTTACCATTTCTGGAAAAATTCTACAATATGTCTGTACTTGTTCAGCATATTCATATCAATAATGCAATCAAATCCTAAAACACAAGTACATCAGAATCTAACTCGATCTCATTCTTATCTTCCTGTAGTATATAATATGTCACAGAAATCTCTAATATCAACATTTTTCAACAAGCTAGGAAATCAATACTACAGTACAACCAACCCAACAGATATAGCATATCTCCATGCAACTCAGTCAAAGATATTCTTAACAAATGCATTAGTATATATCAATACATATGCAATAGAATCATAAATAATAGTACATGTTACTATATCTGGGTCTGTTCCACAATCAGTGTCATTAGATGATTCTGTTCCTTAAAATCTTCGGGAATCTCTTTGAGGACAAACTCTCGCAAAGTGTCCCGACTGTTTACAGACATTGCATCTACTAAGTACTCCTTGGCAGTGTTCTGTGGAATGTCTTCCTCCGCAAGTTCTGCAGTATACTCCAGTATAACTCGGACTGGAAAAACTGGAGCTAGATGAACTACTCTGTCCACCTCTTAACTTCTTAATCTGTTTCTTTTCGTTCTTCAATGGTTCTTTCTTTTTACCACTGTTGCTGCCAATCTCAACTCTGGAAGGCAGTTGTTGTGGATTCGATGCTGGAAGATCATACGATGCTCCCTGTTGTCCTATCAGAACCGTTTCTGCTCTTTTGGCTCTGTTCAATGTATCAGCAAAACTACTCGATTGCTTCACATTCACCAATGTACGTATCTCAGGATTCAATCCCTGAATAAACTGGCTAGATGTCGCATCATCATTCCTAGCCACAAGAGGGGTAAAATGTACTAAGGTGAATAACTGTGCCAAATACTCATCAATACTCATCTGACCCTGTCTCAAGTTAGTAAACTCTGCACTTCTGTCCTGTCTGTATGATGTAGGGAAGAATCTTTGATAAAATTCAAATTTAAAGATCTTCCACGATATTACTGAACAACTCTGTTCTAAAGCTCCTTTGGTTAGTAACCACCATCTTCTTGCAGTCTCTTGCAATTGGTTCACAATCAGGTTAACTCTACACTCATCTGTGAGACCAAGAAATTCAAATACCATTTCTGTCTCCTCAAGCCAATTCTCACAATCTGCTGGTGTCTCAGTTCCCTTCAGAATCGGCGGTTGAAACGACTGAAACCTCTTCATCTGTGTTTCTATCTGATTCTCTGATATATCTATCTGTTCAGTCGAAGTACTGCCCTTTTCTGAAATTCTTCGAGGCGGTATATCTGAATATCACACAGATTATTACACAAGCTATACAATCTGTCTCAGCCCTCCTCTGATCATATACCTCTGATCGAGAATCGGTTCTGATTTAGGCTTAGCACTTACATGCTTCAATCAACTCAGATACAAACAACATGTAATAAGGAAAGCAGTACATCATGCTAGCACACATAATGTCAATCAACATTAAATAAATCTCATGCTAGCAATCACATGCAAGAAAAGACAAATCAATCTACCCCGCTCATTCTCTGCTATCTCAGTCTAAAGGATCTATCGCTCTGATACCACCTGTTGTGGGGACCCGGACGCTAATCATCTTCTTAATCATCTTTGGGGTTTAATTATCAGTTAAGATAAACAGGGTCTAAAAATTTTCTTTTAAAATGCGGAAGGTAATGGAATCAATCTATTATACAAACTAGTATAATAATACAAATCTTGTATAACATGCCTCTAATTTAAAATTAGGTTCAACTACTACATTCAAGTAATAAAACCTATCTACATCCAAGTCCGTGATCACCACTCTAATCTCGATCTCTCCTCATCTTCTGGACCCTGATCCTGCCCCACATGTTGTCATGCACACATACAAAACAAGACAACAGCCGGATAACTCCGGTGAGATATAAATATCCCAGTATAAACAATGTATTAAATGCAATCATATAAAACATATATAAAAGCATAAACAAACATCAAAACATGTATCTAATCTGACTACATGAATCAATGACTCGTGATCTAATCCTATCTTATCTCAAATCTAGGGATCCCAATCTAATTTAGACTTTGGTATGTTGTATCGAATGTGTCTGAGATAGACGTCGATCTACATCTGAAGCTCTTCGATACACCGTAAGTCTAGAGTCTTATCGGTTCTGAGAAAGACTCGGCGGTTCTGCCCTAGCTAGGCTGTCTGCCCTAGACTCGGACTCTGACTCTATTCTAAGTTAATCCATTAACATATCAATCTGATAATCTGCAAATATCTATGCAATAAAATAAAGTATGTGATTTAGGGAAACTCAAGTCAAACCTAACTCGAGTTGTGCAATCCCGGATCAACATTTATTTATACCTTTGTCTTCCCGGTCTGACGAAGACGAAGTCTCGTATTCTGATCTGTCCATACCCAGTCTGTCAATGACAATCATATAAATACAACATCAGTATATAACTCGAATCAAAACCTGTTCTGATCAACACTCAAATCAGTATATAATCTGATCTATATCTGAACAAGGTACAATCTAATTCATATCAATGATATCACGTTACAATCGAAATCATTACTGAATCTCATCAATCTAATCAACTGATGTTTCGACGGCATAACAATACAATCTGAATACCCCGTCATTCTGAACACCACAGATATAATACCACGAGTCATAATCGGTATTAATACAATTTATAATCTCAACGATAACACAAATATGATATCGAATCTCAGTCAAATCGACTCTGAAAATCATAACAATTACATAACCAGTCTGTTCTTCAGTCTGACTTCAATTATACAGTGTCTACGGTAGCAGAAACACCATATATGAATCATATTCAATACTGACAATATCCTAAATTCAAATCTTGTCTAAACGTAACAAAACTTACGTCCAGTTGTAGTCTGCGTTGATAGGGACACAGTACTGAAGTCGGATTCAAAATCGAACGGACGGATTTCTCACAAAAGGCGTAAGGATATTTCACTCTTTTTCAGAAACCTTTCTCGATTCTTTATCCTCGTTTCTGAAGAATTTTTCGAAGTATACATATATATATATATACATATACGGTGCATGCAAGAAGGCAATTGTCTCGTCTCGCCTATTCCACGTCTCGCGCTCGAGCAGTAAGAAAGTACCGCTCGGGCGCGACACTTTCTGTTCGGTGCGTGACTCTTTATTCCATTGGCGCTCGAGCGGTAAATCTTTACCGCTCGGGCGCCAGCCTTTCTGTCCGAATTCTTGTGATGCCTTGGCGCTCGGGCGGTGCTTTTCTACCGCTCGGGCGCCACATATTCTGCCCGAAATCTTGGCTCACAATGCAACAACGCCCGGCTTCTCCTTTCACGTTTTATTTGGCTCCTGTGATATTTACTAATCACAATTCTGACCATTTAATCGTCATCTGATTACAGTAATTAAATCTCGGGCCTTACACGTGCAGTGATTGATTGCGTTGCTAAGACGGTGTCATTTGCAGATGATAGCAATAGGGAAGGTATGCTCGCCAGTGCAGGTACTTCGCTGGTCCTTCCTTTTATTTCTTTTGTTGAAGCTGAGAAGTTGATGTGTAGAGGCTGTGATGTATTTCTAGCTTCTATTGTGGATGTGGATAGAATGATTAAGTTGAATATTGATGATATCGATGTTGTGAGGGAGTTTGCTGATGTGTTTGAGGATGATGTGCCGGGTTTGCCGCCGGACAGGGATGTTGAGTTTGTGATTGATCTAGCTCCAGGTACGGTTCCTATTTCTAAGGCTCCATATAGGATGGCTCCTACCGAGATGAAGGAGTTGAAGACGCAGTTGCAGGATCTTTTAGACAAGGGTTTTTTTCGACCGAGTTCTTCGCCTTGGGGAGCTCCGATTCTGTTTGTCAAGAAGAAAGATGGGTCGTTGCGGCTGTGTATCGACTATAGGGAGCTCAACAAAGTGACTGTCAAGAACAAATATCCGTTGCCACGGATTGACGATCTATTTGACCAACTTCAGGTTGACACTGTATTTTCGAAGATTGATCTTCGGTCTGGCTACTATCAATTGAAGGTTAGGGAGTATGATATCCCTAAGACAGCGTTCCGGACCAGGTACGGTCATTATGAGTTTTTTGTGATGTCTTTTGGTCTGACCAATGCTCTTTTGGTCTTCATGGATCTGATGAACCGTGTGTTCAAACCGTTTTTGGATAGCTTCGTCATTGTCTTCATCGATGACATTTTGATCTATTCCAAGACCAGAGAGCTTCATGCAGAGCATCTTAGGGTGGTTCTTCAGTTGTTGAGAGAGAGGAGGCTGTTTGCTAAGTTGAAGAAGTGTGAGTTCTGGTTGGAGCAGATTTCTTTTCTAGGCCATGTTGTTTCGAAGGATGGCATAGCTGTTGATCCAGCGAAGATTGAGGCGATTCAGAAGTGGCCTATTCCTACCACTGTATCTGAGGTACGCAGTTTTCTTGGTTTGGCGGGTTATTATCGTCGTTTCATCTCAGATTTTTCTAAGATTGCCCTGCCGTTAACCAATCTGACGAGGAAGACTGTGAAGTTCGAGTGGTCCAATGATTGCCAAAGTTCATTCCAAGAGTTGAAGGATAAGTTGACGACATCTCCTGTTCTTTCACTGCCCAGTGGTTCAGAGGATTTTGTTGTGTACACCGATGCGTCGAAGAAGGGTCTTGGTGCAGTTGTGATGCAGCGAGGTAAGGTTATCGCCTACGCTTCTCGCCAGTTGAAAGACTATGAGAAGAATTATCCGACGCATGATTTGGAGCTAGCAGCTGTGGTTTTCGCCTTGAAAATCTGGAGACATTATTTATATGGCGAAAAGTGTGAGATTTTCACAGACCACAAGAGTTTGAAGTATCTATTTTCCCAGAAGGAGCTCAACATGCGGCAGAGGAGGTGGTTAGAGCTTGTCAAAGATTATGATGTGGCGATCAGTTACCACCCAGGGAAGGCGAATGTTGTAGCGGATGCTTTGAGCCGTAAGTCGAGTTCTTCCCTGAGTTCGATGATTCAGAAGCCATTGTTGATGGATTTGCAGAGAGAGGAGATTTCTTTGGTAGTCCTTGGAACCATTGCTCGCTTTTCAGCATTGGTCATTCGGGCTACATTGACGGACAAGATCCGTAGAGAGCAGACTGTTGATGTTCAGTTGACAGAGTTGAGAGCCAGAGCAGAGGAGAGAGGTAACTTAGAGTTTGGATTGAATGGAGACAGTTTGGTGACTTTCAGAGGTCGTATTTGTGTTCCCGCTGGTGATGATATTCGGCGAGACGTCTTGACTGAGGCTCATACCGCGCCATATTCGATACATCCAGGTAGCACTAATATGTATTAGGATCTTCGTAGACTCTTCTGGTGGCCAGGTATGAAGAAAGATATTGCCATGTTCATTTCTCAGTGCCTAACTTGACAGCAGGTGAAGATTGAGCACCAGAGACCTGCTGGGACATTGCTTTCCTTGCCGATTCCTCAGTGGAAATGGGAACATATTACGATGGACTTCGTGACTGGTCTTCCCAGGACGCAGAAAGGTTTTAACTCTATTTGGGTTATTGTTTATCGATTGACCAAGTCAGCGCATTTTCTCCCACTCAAGACGACGTATTCCATGAACCAGTATGCCGAGGATTATATAGCAGAGATTGTTAGACTTCACGGTGTCCCTGTGTCGATTGTGTCTGATCGTGACCCTAGATTTACCTCAGAGTTTTGGAAGAGTTTGCACAGAGCTATGGGTTCACGGTTAGCGTTCAGTATAGCATATCACCCTCAGAGCGACGGTCAATCAGAGAGAGTTATTCAGATTCGAGAGGATATGCTCAGAGCTTGTACTGTTGATTATTCTGGTAGCTGGGATTCTAAATTGCCTCTTGTTGAGTTAACGTACAACAACAGTTACCAGGCGACGATTGGGATGGCACCGTATGAGGTACTTTATGGCAGGAAGTGTAGATCTCCCTTGTATTGGGATAAGGTTGGTGAGAGGAAGATGTTGGGTCCAGAGTTGGTCCAACAGACTGCTGATGTTGTCCCTGTTATTCGCGAGAGGATGAAGACAGCGCAGTCGAGACAGAAAAGCTATGCGGATGTGCGCCGTAGGCCGTTGCAGTTTGAGGTTGGCGACCATGTGTTTTTGAAGATTGCACCTCTCAAGGGTGTGATGCGATTTGGCAAGAAGGGTAAGTTGAGTCCGAGATTCATTGGCCCCTTTGAGATCTTGGACAGAGTTGGTGATCGAGCCTACAGGTTAGCCCTACCGCCAGATCTTGACAGAGTTCACAATGTTTTTCACGTATCGATGCTCAGGAAGTATATTGCGAATCCTTCCCATGTTCTTCACCACGAGCCATTGGACTTGACGCCGAATTTGACGTACCAAGAGATTCCGGTTCAGATTCTGGACCGCAAAGTTAAAGTTTTGAGGAACAAAGAGATCGGCATCGTTAAAGTTCTTTGGAGGAACCATTTGATCGAAGAGGCCACGTGGGAACCAGAGGATGAGATGAGAGAGAAGTATCCTGAGTTGTTCGTGCAGTGACGTCAACTTCGAGGACGAAATTCCTCTAAGGAGGGGAGATTGTAATAGCCGAGCCTGGTGAACGGTACGGTTTAAGTTTTCGTATGTTATGGATTTATTGATTAAGTTTAAGTTTAGTTGTGATGTTAAGAGTTGTGATTATGGGCCATAGTATTGTTGGTTATTATTGTCTTGAGGTGTGGTTGATATTGTTAGTTGATTGTAGTTGCGTCGTTTCAGTGTTTCAGATCGATTTTGGTTGCCTTAGATTTTGTCTTGGCCGTGACCAGACAGCACCCGCGCTAAGTGTAAGGACCGCACCCGCGGTCGTAATTCTTGGATTTTGGTGTTTTTCCCCGTAGCGACACCGCACCCGCGGTATAGAGGACACCGCACCCGCGGTGATTGCAGGACCGCACCCGTGGTCGTTGATTTCCAAAAATTGGTGGAGTGTCGTGAGCTTACCGCACCCGCGGTACAAGGAGTAGCGCACCCGCGGTCGCGCATGTTCGGGATTTTTAAGTGCTTTTTGGGGTGGTTGACTTCACTTTACTCATTTCCTTCATCTTCTTTCGACATTTCTCTCCTTAAACTAGGGTTTTCCTCATTTCTTTCACTTCCTATCTTTGATTCAAGCTTTTAGTTGGTGATTGGAGTTGAGATTGAAGTTCTTCTTGGTTCTAAGAAGCTAAGGTAAGCTTTTGGTTCAATTATTTCTTGGTTTTGGAGAAGAGATGATGTGGGTTTGTTTTATGAGTTGGTTTAATGGATTATTTGACTTGGGTTCTTGGATATTGAGTTGATGATGGTTCTATTTATGGAATATTGTTGTAGGTGGTGTACCAAGGAGTTAGATTCAAGGTTTCTAGTAGTTGTAAGTGGAATTTCTTCCCTTGTGCTCACATGATATTATATGTACTGTGTTTCAAAGGTTTTATTGTGTTATTCCCTTCATTTGATTCACTATTATGTATTGATACCTTTATTGTATATTGTGGAGGCAATTGATGTCTCAACTATGAGAAGGGAATACAAAAGAGAAAGAATATCAAAGTGTTTGATTAAATGTCCCAAAAAAAGAGTTTAAATGTTTTATGGATTGATAGATACATAGTCAGAGATTGCATGCAATTAGTTGATCAACGACCATAGGCTTATATCCCTCAGAGTTGTCGATTTATATCGATGGGATACGAGCACCATAGACAGAGTTACTATTGATATCAATCCACCATAGTAAAGAGAAATACCATCTCATTGTTATGCTATTGCTATGATATTCATGTTTCAGAGTTGATGGTATTTAATGTTTTCAAAGCCATGTTTTACAGAGTATACTATGTATCATTGCTATGTAAGAGTTCCACTTGCTGAGATTTATACTCATTTCAGTTATTTCATGTGATGCAGATAAGAGCGACGGACCATGACGTTGATTGTGGCCCGGAGTCATATGAATACGAAGTTGGAAGGAAGATGTAATTTTGCTAGCATTTTTGGAACATGATCATAGGAATGATATTTTGTATTTTTGTTATATCATTTGAATGATCATGTATTTACCTTTAAACATTTTATGGTATTGTATTTTGAAACTCCTTCCATTTGAAAGAAAATTTTAAATTCCGCTGCTATTTTATTGTAAACGGGTCGAGGTGTCACATCAATGTTTGATTCGGGAAGAATAACTCGAATCAGATTCGGTTTGAGTTTCCCAAAACCACATACTTGTTTTAATTGTACTGTATATTGATTTATATATTAGTACTGAGATAGGAGAGTCATTGGCAGATATGCCAAGTTTCTAGATGTTCGGTGGTATCGAGGCATAGGAAAAGATTGACTCCGATTGTAGACATTTGATACGGATAGGGCCGAAGTCTAGGAATAAGACATACCGCCACCCCGATTGGGAGAGTAGGTGGGAGACTTGTTACGTCTTATTCACACCGGGATCCCTAGATTTAGATACGAATCGAGTCAAAGATATGAGTTTGAATTATATGAATTACGTTTCATAGACTATGGGACGAATTGCTATTGACTATTTGCATGATTGTTTTATCTGTCTTCACTAATGTGTCACAATTACCGATTCTTGTATTATGATTTTGTATTTAATTGCATGACATGCATGTATACAAGTTTTATACTGGGATTTATTCTCACCGGAGTTTTCGGCTGTTGTTGTGTCTGTATGTGTGCATGACAACAGGGGGGATAGGATCAGGGTTCATGTAGTGACCCGTTCCAGAATCACCTACTAATCAAAAACTAAGCATGCAATTAACCTAATTAACAATAATCAGAGATAACAGCGGAAATAGTCAACAAAATAATGGTTATACAACCCAATCGAAGTCTAGAATAACTCAAAATAAAATACCCAAAACAACCATATCGAATCAAAACAATACCGATAAACTAAACCAACCAGCTACTCAACGTCCTCCTCCTGCTCCTCCTGAGCTGTCCAACCTGAGGCCTGCCCCGTGGGAATGGGGTGTCCAAGAATAAACAAAACCGAGGACGTGAGCGATAAGAACGCCCAGTACAAAAGTATGAGTATACAGACCTATATGAAATGCACATGCTATGATCATGATACCGGGGTAGTCAAGAAACAGGAGTCACAAAAGGATCTCAACAATGCTCAGTCTAGAGGCGCCAAGTGGATAGTGCCGCGCGGTACACCTCTGGGTCACTGCGTCCACTACAAGACAGACGTGGACCTAAAATGTCCCGGACCACCGAAGCCCTCCCGACCCGTCGGCCACTGTGTACTCTCGGTGTCCATGCGTCCACAAGACAGGGCTGAGCGGCCCCAAGATATAGCTTATCTCGAAAGAGATACAGCTCAACAGTAAAGGCTATCTCAAAGGAGAATACGGCTCAACATGAAATGCAACGTGCAGTAATAAACGTGACATAATAGCATGCGTCATATGACATATAACAATGCAGCAAATAATCATGCAACACATATATGAATGTATACTCAACCAGGATATCTCGGATAGTACTTTCGTACCTCTATCACAGCAAGCCTAGCCTTACGCAGCACCGCTAATCAGGTCTAGCACAAGCCTACGCATCAAAAGCATACTCAATCAATACTACCATGCTCAACTAGCAAAACCAGTACTCCCTAGTACTACCAAAGGTTTAGGGTTTACCTTCGTCCGTCGACAGCCCTTTGATGTCGATTGCCTTGAAACTCAGGCGCCGCTACGCTACTACTCCTGGCAGCTCTTGGCTATCGCTCGACCAACAACTAACCCTAGAAACCTTCCAAACTCTCCAAAATGAGAGAAAACTCAAGAAATTGGCAAGTCAAAAATGAGAAATCCGAGCACTATTTATAGGCCATGTTCGGATCCTCCGAACAACACTTCGGAACGTCCGAACGCTACGTGTCCATTGGCTCTTGACAGCTCATGATCGGATCCTCCGATCATACACTTCGGACCGTCCGAACATGCACGTGTCCAGCTGCTCTTGACACCTCATGATCGGATCCATCGAACCCACTTCGGACCTTCCGAACTCTTCGGTGCTTCCGAACCATCTTCGGTCCGTCCGATCATGACTCGGTCAAAATTACACCTTAAACCTTCTTAATCACCATTAATCCGTTAATTACCCAATTTGGAATTCGGGCTACTACATTCTCCCCCCCTTAAAACGATTTCGTCCTCGAAATCAAGTTTAGAGGATGAACAAAACGAAAATAACAACATCGTTACCCTCAAAATCTAAAGGACAACCCATCACTAGACGCTTCGCTAACACCGAATGACCCATCGGAGTAGAAACAGAAAGAATGACGTCTATGATCGTCCTGGTCACCCCATCGACCTACACTCCCCTGACTACTCCCGTCACCAAAGTGGTCAGCCATTGCTACAACATAAAATGGGGAAACTAGTAAATTGGTCAACGGAAATCCCAAAACAGAAATCTATATCCCAAAATCGTATGCATGCTCTGATACCATAAATGTAGTGACCCGTTCCAGAATCACCTACTAATCAAAAACTAAGCATGCAATTAACCTAATTAACAATAATCAGAGATAACAGCGGAAATAGTCAACAAAATAATGGTTATACAACCCAATCGAAGTCTAGAATAACTCAAAATAAAATACCCAAAACAACCATATCGAATCAAAACAATACCGATAAACTAAACCAACCAGCTACTCAACGTCCTCCTCCTGCTCCTCCTGAGCTGTCCAACCTGAGGCCTGCCCCGTGGGAATGGGGTGTCCAAGAATAAACAAAACCGAGGACGTGAG
This sequence comes from Primulina eburnea, assembly GCF_022965805.1. Taxonomy (NCBI): domain Eukaryota; kingdom Viridiplantae; phylum Streptophyta; class Magnoliopsida; order Lamiales; family Gesneriaceae; genus Primulina; species Primulina eburnea. The sequence continues at coordinate 98,208 of NW_027331360.1, forward strand.
CGATAAGAACGCCCAGTACAAAAGTATGAGTATACAGACCTATATGAAATGCACATGCTATGATCATGATACCGGGGTAGTCAAGAAACAGGAGTCACAAAAGGATCTCAACAATGCTCAGTCTAGAGGCGCCAAGTGGATAGTGCCGCGCGGTACACCTCTGGGTCACTGCGTCCACTACAAGACAGACGTGGACCTAAAATGTCCCGGACCACCGAAGCCCTCCCGACCCGTCGGCCACTGTGTACTCTCGGTGTCCATGCGTCCACAAGACAGGGCTGAGCGGCCCCAAGATATAGCTTATCTCGAAAGAGATACAGCTCAACAGTAAAGGCTATCTCAAAGGAGAATACGGCTCAACATGAAATGCAACGTGCAGTAATAAACGTGACATAATAGCATGCGTCATATGACATATAACAATGCAGCAAATAATCATGCAACACATATATGAATGTATACTCAACCAGGATATCTCGGATAGTACTTTCGTACCTCTATCACAGCAAGCCTAGCCTTACGCAGCACCGCTAATCAGGTCTAGCACAAGCCTACGCATCAAAAGCATACTCAATCAATACTACCATGCTCAACTAGCAAAACCAGTACTCCCTAGTACTACCAAAGGTTTAGGGTTTACCTTCGTCCGTCGACAGCCCTTTGATGTCGATTGCCTTGAAACTCAGGCGCCGCTACGCTACTACTCCTGGCAGCTCTTGGCTATCGCTCGACCAACAACTAACCCTAGAAACCTTCCAAACTCTCCAAAATGAGAGAAAACTCAAGAAATTGGCAAGTCAAAAATGAGAAATCCGAGCACTATTTATAGGCCATGTTCGGATCCTCCGAACAACACTTCGGAACGTCCGAACGCTACGTGTCCATTGGCTCTTGACAGCTCATGATCGGATCCTCCGATCATACACTTCGGACCGTCCGAACATGCACGTGTCCAGCTGCTCTTGACACCTCATGATCGGATCCATCGAACCCACTTCGGACCTTCCGAACTCTTCGGTGCTTCCGAACCATCTTCGGTCCGTCCGATCATGACTCGGTCAAAATTACACCTTAAACCTTCTTAATCACCATTAATCCGTTAATTACCCAATTTGGAATTCGGGCTACTACATTCTCCCCCCCTTAAAACGATTTCGTCCTCGAAATCAAGTTTAGAGGATGAACAAAACGAAAATAACAACATCGTTACCCTCAAAATCTAAAGGACAACCCATCACTAGACGCTTCGCTAACACCGAATGACCCATCGGAGTAGAAACAGAAAGAATGACGTCTATGATCGTCCTGGTCACCCCATCGACCTACACTCCCCTGACTACTCCCGTCACCAAAGTGGTCAGCCATCGCTACAACATAAAATGGGGAAACTAGTAAATTGGTCAACGGAAATCCCAAAACAGAAATCTATATCCCAAAATCGTATGCATGCTCTGATACCATAAATGTAGTGACCCGTTCCAGAATCACCTACTAATCAAAAACTAAGCATGCAATTAACCTAATTAACAATAATCAGAGATAACAGCGGAAATAGTCAACAAAATAATGGTTATACAACCCAATCGAAGTCTAGAATAACTCAAAATAAAATACCCAAAACAACCATATCGAATCAAAACAATACCGATAAACTAAACCAACCAGCTACTCAACGTCCTCCTCCTGCTCCTCCTGAGCTGTCCAACCTGAGGCCTGCCCCGTGGGAATGGGGTGTCCAAGAATAAACAAAACCGAGGACGTGAGCGATAAGAACGCCCAGTACAAAAGTATGAGTATACAGACCTATATGAAATGCACATGCTATGATCATGATACCGGGGTAGTCAAGAAACAGGAGTCACAAAAGGATCTCAACAATGCTCAGTCTAGAGGCGCCAAGTGGATAGTGCCGCGCGGTACACCTCTGGGTCACTGCATCCACTACAAGACAGACGTGGACCTAAAATGTCCCGGACCACCGAAGCCCTCCCGACCCGTCGGCCACTGTGTACTCTCGGTGTCCATGCGTCCACAAGACAGGGCTGAGCGGCCCCAAGATATAGCTTATCTCGAAAGAGATACAGCTCAACAGTAAAGGCTATCTCAAAGGAGAATACGGCTCAACATGAAATGCAACGTGCAGTAATAAACGTGACATAATAGCATGCGTCATATGACATATAACAATGCAGCAAATAATCATGCAACACATATATGAATGTATACTCAACCAGGATATCTCGGATAGTACTTTCGTACCTCTATCACAGCAAGCCTAGCCTTACGCAGCACCGCTAATCAGGTCTAGCACAAGCCTACGCATCAAAAGCATACTCAATCAATACTACCATGCTCAACTAGCAAAACCAGTACTCCCTAGTACTACCAAAGGTTTAGGGTTTACCTTCGTCCGTCGACAGCCCTTTGATGTCGATTGCCTTGAAACTCAGGCGCCGCTACGCTACTACTCCTGGCAGCTCTTGGCTATCGCTCGACCAACAACTAACCCTAGAAACCTTCCAAACTCTCCAAAATGAGAGAAAACTCAAGAAATTGGCAAGTCAAAAATGAGAAATCCGAGCACTATTTATAGGCCATGTTCGGATCCTCCGAACAACACTTCGGAACGTCCGAACGCTACGTGTCCATTGGCTCTTGACAGCTCATGATCGGATCCTCCGATCATACACTTCGGACCGTCCGAACATGCACGTGTCCAGCTGCTCTTGACACCTCATGATCGGATCCATCGAACCCACTTCGGACCTTCCGAACTCTTCGGTGCTTCCGAACCATCTTCGGTCCGTCCGATCATGACTCGGTCAAAATTACACCTTAAACCTTCTTAATCACCATTAATCCGTTAATTACCCAATTTGGAATTCGGGCTACTACATTCTCCCCCCCTTAAAACGATTTCGTCCTCGAAATCAAGTTTAGAGGATGAACAAAACGAAAATAACAACATCGTTACCCTCAAAATCTAAAGGACAACCCATCACTAGACGCTTCGCTAACACCGAATGACCCATCGGAGTAGAAACAGAAAGAATGACGTCTATGATCGTCCTGGTCACCCCATCGACCTACACTCCCCTGACTACTCCCGTCACCAAAGTGGTCAGCCATCGCTACAACATAAAATGGGGAAACTAGTAAATTGGTCAACGGAAATCCCAAAACAGAAATCTATATCCCAAAATCGTATGCATGCTCTGATACCATAAATGTAGTGACCCGTTCCAGAATCACCTACTAATCAAAAACTAAGCATGCAATTAACCTAATTAACAATAATCAGAGATAACAGCGGAAATAGTCAACAAAATAATGGTTATACAACCCAATCGAAGTCTAGAATAACTCAAAATAAAATACCCAAAACAACCATATCGAATCAAAACAATACCGATAAACTAAACCAACCAGCTACTCAACGTCCTCCTCCTGCTCCTCCTGAGCTGTCCAACCTGAGGCCTGCCCCGTGGGAATGGGGTGTCCAAGAATAAACAAAACCGAGGACGTGAGCGATAAGAACGCCCAGTACAAAAGTATGAGTATACAGACCTATATGAAATGCACATGCTATGATCATGATACCGGGGTAGTCAAGAAACAGGAGTCACAAAAGGATCTCAACAATGCTCAGTCTAGAGGCGCCAAGTGGATAGTGCCGCGCGGTACACCTCTGGGTCACTTCATCCACTACAAGACAGACGTGGACCTAAAATGTCCCGGACCACCGAAGCCCTCCCGACCCGTCGGCCACTGTGTACTCTCGGTGTCCATGCGTCCACAAGACAGGGCTGAGCGGCCCCAAGATATAGCTTATCTCGAAAGAGATACAGCTCAACAGTAAAGGCTATCTCAAAGGAGAATACGGCTCAACATGAAATGCAACGTGCAGTAATAAACGTGACATAATAGCATGCGTCATATGACATATAACAATGCAGCAAATAATCATGCAACACATATATGAATGTATACTCAACCAGGATATCTCGGATAGTACTTTCGTACCTCTATCACAGCAAGCCTAGCCTTACGCAGCACCGCTAATCAGGTCTAGCACAAGCCTACGCATCAAAAGCATACTCAATCAATACTACCATGCTCAACTAGCAAAACCAGTACTCCCTAGTACTACCAAAGGTTTAGGGTTTACCTTCGTCCGTCGACAGCCCTTTGATGTCGATTGCCTTGAAACTCAGGCGCCGCTACGCTACTACTCCTGGCAGCTCTTGGCTATCGCTCGACCAACAACTAACCCTAGAAACCTTCCAAACTCTCCAAAATGAGAGAAAACTCAAGAAATTGGCAAGTCAAAAATGAGAAATCCGAGCACTATTTATAGGCCATGTTCGGATCCTCCGAACAACACTTCGGAACGTCCGAACGCTACGTGTCCATTGGCTCTTGACAGCTCATTATCGGATCCTCCGATCATACACTTCGGACCGTCCGAACATGCACGTGTCCAGCTGCTCTTGACACCTCATGATCGGATCCATCGAACCCACTTCGGACCTTCCGAACTCTTCGGTGCTTCCGAACCATCTTCGGTCCGTCCGATCATGACTCGGTCAAAATTACACCTTAAACCTTCTTAATCACCATTAATCCGTTAATTACCCAATTTGGAATTCGGGCTACTACAGTTCATAAGAACTTGACGAAGATGAGAGATTGAGATAGCGTGGAGATTACAGGCATAGCAGATGAGCGAGGAGTGTTTACATTTGATATGTAATGTGTTCTAAACATTAGTTTGTATAATGATGTAAGGAAACAAAACATGTACTTACTTTTGTTGAAATAAAATAAAGATGTTGCTTGTATATGATTTATATACAATTGTTTTGATATTAAAAGCAAAATTTTTGACTCACATTTTTTAGCAAAGATCCAATTAATCCCAAAAAGAATTGAGTTAGAGCCCGGGTCCCCACAACAAGTGGTACCAGAGCGATAGATCCTTTAGACTGAAATAGGATAGAATGAGCGGGGGCAGATTGAATTCTCTTCCTTGCTTTCTTGTGCTAGCATGATTTATTGCTTTCCCTAGTACATCTTGTTTTGTTATCTGAGTTGATTACAGCATGTATTTGCAAAGACTAAATCATAACCGATTCTGGATCAGAGGTATATGATTAGAGGAGGACTGAGACAGATTATATAGATTTTGTACTAATTCGTTTGATAATCATATATGCCTCCTCGATGAGTACCGCAACCTGCAGCATGTCGGGCACCAGAACAGGGCAGTACATCCAATGATCCGACGGATGTGACCGCTACACAGATGGAGACTTTATTAAAGAGGTTTCAGCCATTCCGACCACCGACATTGAAGGGCATAGAAAGTTCAGTTAAGTGTGAAAGTTGGATCGATGACATCGAGATGCTATTTGAGTCTCTTGACTACACTGACGAACGACGAGTTAAACTTATTGGGCATCAACTGCAAGACGTTGCAAAGAATTGGTGGCTTACCACGAAGAGAGCATTGGAGCATCGCGGCACAGAGATTACTTGGAAAGTCTTTAACGCCGAGTTCTATTAACGATTCTTTCCTGTGTCATACCGAAAAGACAAGGGTGCCGAATTTGCCAATCTGAGGCAGGGAAAACTAAACATAGAAGAATATGTTGCTAAGTTTTCTACATTGCTCCGATTTGCACCCCACATTGCAGGAAATGACAAAGCTGTTGCGGATCAGTTTATCAGTGGCTTGAATCCAGATATCTTTATTTTGGTGAATACCGGTAGACCCAAAAACTTTGCTGATGCTTTGAACCGTCCCAAAGAGGCAGAAGCTGGATTGCTGAGACAACGAAACACTTCCTATGTCGCTCCAACTCCTAGACCACCACAACCCTCAGTACAACCCCTTCCAGATTTGAGAGCGGTTGCAGTAGCAGCGGGAGGAAAGACCAGTTGAAAGCAAAGGGAAAACAGTTCAAGAGATCAGGGAGCAGTTCGTCGAGCTCCAGTGGATCACGACAGAGAGGTCCTGGTCAGAGTACAGAGTATACAGGTGTGTATTGCAGTTCTTGTGGAGGCAGACATGCCACAGATTAGTGCCAAGGTGTGATGGGTCGCTGTAACATCTGCAGACAGCAGGGACACTTCCCTAGAGTCTGTCCACAGAAAGGGGTACAACAAGCTCAAAGTGTAGGAGCATCTGGTTCAGTAGCTCAGCCTGAGAGGCAAGCTTCATCTGTTCATTCCTTTCAGCCTACTCCTACACAGACACAACCCAGAGCCAGAGGTAGCCAGACAGTGAGCCAACCTCCCAGACAGCAGGCTCGAGTCTTTGCACTAACAGAAGAGCAGACCAAGATGCACCAGATGATGTGATAGCAGGTAACTGTTTTCTTTGCGGTTATCCTGCTTATGTATTGATAGATACGGGTGCATCTCATACCTTCATTTCTGAGCGCTTTGCATTGATGCATGCTTTGCCTGTCGAGTCATTATCTACTGTAGTGTCTATTTCTTCTCTGTTGGGAACTGGTCTTATATCTATGAGTTCAGTTAGACATTGTATACTACAGTTTGAGGGTCACGAGATTGATTTAGATTGTATTATGCTTGGGTTAGCGGATTTTGATTGTATTGTCGGTATCGACATGTTAACCAAGTACCGAGCCACTGTGGACTGTTTCCAAAAGATTTTCAGGTTCATACCAGAGATGGCTAACGAGTGGAAATTCTACGTTAAGGCTTCCAGAGCTCCGATTCCCTTGATATCTGTGTTATCTATGATTTGTTTATTGTAGAAAGGAGCAGAGGGGTTCCTTGTATATTCTGTAGATCTACTGAAATCGAGCCCAGCATTGGCAGATCTGCCAGTGGTTTGCGAGTTTGCTGATGTATTCCCAGACGAGATTCCTGGGTTACCTCTAGCTCGAGAGGTAGATTTTAGCACTGATCTCATTCCAGGTACTGTTCCTATATCTCGAGCTCCCGATAAGTGGTGCCTATTGAATTGAAAGAATTGAAAGAACAGCTCGAAAATTTGTTGGGCAAGGGTTACATCAGACCGAGTGTATCTGCTTGGGGTGCTCCGGTATTATTTGTTCGAAAGAAAGACGGTTCGATGAGATTATGTATTGATTACCGGAAACTGAATAAGGCAACGATAAAGAATAAATATACATTGCCTCGCATCGACGATTTATTTGATCAGTTGCAGGGTTTGTCCGTCTATTCAAAGATTGATTTGAGATCCGAATATCACCAGCTGAGAGTCTGAGATGTTGATATACCGAAGACAGCATTCCGAAACAGGTATGGACATTATGAATTTATTGTCATGCCTTTTGGTTTAACCAATGCTCCAGCGGTGTTTATGGGTTTAATGAACCGTGTCTTTCAGAAGTATCTGGATGAGTTTGTTATTGTTTTTATTGATAATATTCTAGTATCTTTCAAGAGTATGATCGAGCATGCTGAATATTTAAGAATTGTGTTGCAAACACTGAGAAATGAGAAATTATATGCTAAACTGTCCAAGTGTGAGTTTTGGCTGAGACAGGTTGTCTTTTTGGGGCTTATTATATCTGGAGACAGTATTTCTGTTGATCCGAGTAAAGTTGAAGCTGTTATCAGTTGGCCTAGACCGACATCAGTGCCAGAGATACGCAGTTTCATGGGTTTGGCAGGGTACTATCGATGATTCATTAAAGATTTCTCCAGCATTGCGAAGCCGATTACCCAATTGACACAGAAGAATATGCCATTTGTGTGGTCTAAAGCATGTGAGTCTAGCTTCTTGGAGTTGAAGAAACGATTGACCAGTGCTCCAGTGTTGACGATACCTTCAGGTACTGGCGATTTCGTTGTATATTGTGATGCATCTCATAGAGGGTTAGGATGTGTTCTTATGCAGTGAGGACATGTGATTGCATATGCCTCGAGACAGTTGAAGCTACACGAGTCTCGTTACCCAATTCATGATCTTGAATTGGCGGCTATTGTATTTGCACTGAAGATATGACGACACTATCTCTATGGCGAGAAGTTTGAAATCTACTCTGATCACAAAAGCTTGAAATATTTGTTTTCTCAGTCAGAGTTGAACATGAGACAGCGTAGGTGGTTCGATCTGTTGAAGGACTTTGATTGCGAGATCAAATACTATCCAGGAAAGTCTAATGCAGCTGCGGACGCCTTAAGTCGAAAGGTATGTTCCCTATCCTTATCGATGATAGGTGTTTAGAATATGATTGAAGATTGATGTTTGTCTGGATTAGTATTTGATACAGATAGTAAAAAAATACGACTTGCTACGATTCAAGTTGAGCCAGATTTGATTTTGAGAATTAAAGAAGCACAATGGTAAATGCGAGCACTGACGGTCAAGCCCCAAGGAAAGCATGGGACCCTTTAGAGTTGCCGGAGGGACCAATAACGAGGGGACGACTAAAGAGATTCAAGGAAGCATTGCAGGGGCTTATGAGCAAGGAGGAAGGACATACAAGTGAGGTGCAAAGTGCCGGAGGGTTCGTGATGCATGGGAGGAAGTTTGGGAGCCAAAAGAACATTATTCAAGTGATAGATGAAAATGAGTCCAGAAGCATCGGCGCCCGAGCGGCCAAAGGTTACCGCCCGAGCGCCACACTTACTGTCAAAAGAAAAAAAGTTCAGAAAGCCTCGCGCCCGAGCGGTCATAATCTACCACCCGAGCGCGAGTAGTACAGAAGCCTCGGCGCTCGAGCGGTCAAATTCTACCGCCCGAGCGCGAGTTAGTTTCGGAAAAATCCTATTTTCCTAGTTAGAGTTTTGATTTTTTTGGTAACTAGATTTGCAATCTTTTTCTAATATGTAGACATATTTGCACGAAATTTGACAAACTTTTTCAGATTATTATCGAGTTTATCAAACTTTTGAGAATTTTTCTCTCAAGCTTTTCAAGGCTTTTTGCTTTGTAATCAAAAATCAAACTTATCAAAGGACAAGTTCTTTGGAGGTTCTTTGCAAAGGGCAAGTTCTTTGGAGGTTAGTCTGTTTTTTTCAATTGTTTAATCGTGAATATTTATTGCTAAGTTTTATAATTTAGAGGTGAATATCACACTCCAAAACTTGATTCAAAAGATCGGGACAACAACGATTCTTTGTTCGTTACTGAATAGAGGGCGTGATTCTATTTTAATCGTGTTTGCCATTCGTTCGCACAAGGATTCACATCATTTGGTATCAGAGCTTTGGCTCATTACAGGGAGTCATGAGCAAGCATGAAGGGGTCGTGATGCATGGGGGTACGTCGGGAGGCCAAAGGAATATCATTCAAGCATTGTTGGAGACGGCCGAGACTACACAGACGTGTACACGGACCTGCACACAGGGTCCGTGCCCTTCACAGCCGAAGATGAAGAATTCCAGTTTCTACGCGGACTCGAGCACGGACCAGGACACGGGGTTCGTGTCCTATGACAGTGTGTAGACGGACTCGAGCACGGAGGTGGACACGGGGTCCGTGTCCCTTGTTTCCAGCTGAAGTGATTTTCCCGAGAGTACACGGACCCGTACACGGAGGGCCACACGGGGTCCGTGTCTGAGACGGCTGAGCGAGAATATTTTCCTTCCTAGAGTTTTATTTTTTTGGTAACTAGATTAATGTTATCTTTTTGACATATAAACATATTTTGGACGAAATTTTACACACAATATACATTATTATTGAGTTTATTCAAATTTTTGAGATTTTCTCTCAAGCTTTCAAGGCTTATTGCTTTGTTCATCAAAAATCAAACTTATCAAAGATTTTGACTTTGTAGCGTTTGTCAATCGTTCTTGTGCGGATTGTCAAGGGCTTGTTCTTTGAAGGTTTGTTATAATTTCGGTTGTTTATACTCTTGAATATTTATTGCTAAGTTTTTATAATTTAGGGGTGAATATCACAACACACACACTTGATTCAAAAGATCGGGACAACTACGATTTTTTGTTCGATGTTAAATTGAGGGCGGGATTCAATTTTAATTGTGTTTGCTTTTATTCGTACAAAGGTTCATATCATTTTGTATCAGAGCTTTGGCTCATTGAATTCAAGTAAGTTTACCCTTCGTTCTATTATCAGATCTAAATTTTCTTTCGTTCCGCTTTCAGATCTGATTTGTTCTGTTATTCTTCGTCGTTTGTGAATCCGAAAATTCCTTGTTATTTCTTTGTGGTATTTTGTTCTATTTCCTTTATAGAGTCATATTCAATTGCCTCTCACAATCAATAAAAAAAACCATTTAACTATCTTCAAATTGCTTGTCTACGTAGTCCAAGTGAGTCGATCACATTTGTTTACGAGTTGAAACTTGATTGTTTGATATAACTCTAATACAAAGCTTGAGCACACTTTCGAGAGAAACATCAAAGTCGAGTGGAGACATTTGAGTGTGAGTGTTATTTCTTTGGAGTGACTAGTGAGTATTTGTTGTGAACAAAAAAAATAAGAGAGAAAAGACGAGTGAAATTCTTTGGAGTGATCGTGAGCTTTTGGGTGAGGAATATATCTTGTTTTCTACTAACGTTTTTCTTGCGGGTACAATTCTAAAAATTAAATGGAGAGGGAGGTAGGAGATAGTTCGAACCCGGGGTTGTCTAAGGTTCAAATGGAGGCGTTGTTTGGGCATTTTAGTCGAATGATGAGGGTTGAGTTGGAGCCATTACATGAGAAGATGAGTAGGCTTGAAGTTAGTACTAGTGTGGGTAAAGCTAAGTCTAAAGATTTGGGTAGAGGAGAAGTAGAGGAGTAGTATGATTTGGGAGTAGATGAGGAGATTCAAAATGAAAATTGGGGTAGGATTGGAAGAGGTAGAGGATTCGGTGCAGGAAGAAGAGAAGCTGTACGGGGTAGATATGATGGGAATATGGAAGATGGTAACATGGGTAGTATTAAGATGAAAATTCCATCATTCCATGGGAAGTCTGACCCGGAGGCGTACTTAGAGTGGGAAAAGAGGGCAGAGTTTGTGTTTGAATGTCACCACTACTCCGAACAAAGGAAAGTTAGGTTGGCGGTGGTGGAATTCTCAGACTATGCTCTCATTTGGTGGGATCAATTAGTGACCACTAGAAGGAGGTATAATGAGAGACCTATTGAGAATATTGGGATGAGATGAAGAGAGTGATGAGAAAAATGTTTGTGCCCAATCACTATTATAGGGAGATGTTTAAGATGCTACAAACTTTGAGACAAGGGGTAAAGAGTGTGGAGGACTGTTATAAGGAGATGGAAGTGGTCATGATTAGGGCAAACATTTAGGAGGATAGTGAGGCGACCATGGCTCGTTTTCTTTGTGGTTTGAACAGGGAAATTCAAGATCAAGTGGAGCTTCGGCACTACTTGGATCTAGACGATATGGTGCAAATGGCCATAAAAGTGGTGCAACAACTCAAAAGGCGTGGATTTGGCCTAACCAATCAAACTGGAGGATCATCATCTTCTTGGAGGTCAAATGTGGTGAAACGTGAGGAGAATAAGTTAGTGGCCAAGCCCAAATTTGACACCAAACAAGAGGCGCCTAAGCAAGGAGTACAAGGTAAATCTGAAACTCCTCTTACTCGTTCTAGAGATACTAGATGTTTTAGGTGTCAAGGTTTAAATAAAAGAGTAATGATTTGAAATGAATATGGTGAGTATGAGTCTCAAAGTGAGGAGAAGACGATGATGATGAGATGCCTGCGTTAGAGGATCCTGATGAGGGATATGGGGCGGTTGTAGGTGAAGCCCTAGTGACTAGGCATATCATGAGTGCCCAAGTCAAGGAGGAGGAGGCTAACCATAGAGAGAACATGTTCCATAATAGGTGTTTTGTGAATCAAAAGGTTTGCAATTTAATCATAGATGGGGGGAGTTGTACTAATGTGGCTAGTAATGAAATGGTTGAAAATTGGGTTTGCCTACACTAAAACACCCTCAACCATAAAGACTGCAATGGTTGAATGATTGTGAGGAAGTGAAGGTCACAAAGCAAGTGCTAGTGCCTTTTTCTATTGGGAAGTATGTGGTTGAGGTCTTGTGTGATGTAGTACCCATGCATGCTTGTCATATCTTGTTGGGTAGACCGTGGCAATACGACAGAAAGGTGACTCATGATGGGTTCAAGAATAGATATTCTTTTGTGTTGAAGAAGGAACCATTGTTTTACTCCCTTTGTCCCCAAAGCAAGTGTTGGAGGACCAATTGAAAAAAAAGAAGAGAGATGAGGACGAAAAAAGAATGAATTAAAAAGTGAGATGGCCTTGGAAAATAAAAATGAAATGGCTGAAAAAAAGAGTGACAAAAAAGGTGAGATAGCCGTACAAAAGAAAAAAGAGAGGAAAGAAAATGAGGGGAAAGAAAATAAGAGGAAAGAGGCCAAAAAAGAAATCATACATGGCCCAAAAAAGTGAGTTGAAGCAATTGATGCACACACATGAACCACTTTTGTTGATTCTTTAGAAGGAGATCCTCCTTAACACAAGTGACATAGCCGGGTCCTTTCCGAGCATTGTTGTTTCACTCTTGCAGGAATTTGGAGATGTATTCCCGGAGGAGCTACCTCAAGGGCTACCACCATTGAGGGGGATTGAGCACCAAATTGATTTGGTACCCGAAAGTGCATTGCCAAATCGTCCAACTTATAGAAGCAATCTGGAGGAGACCAAGGAGCTTCAACGGCAGGTAAGTGAGTTGTTAGATAGGGGTTTTGTGCGTGAGTCAATGTCTCCTTGTGTTGTACCTATTTTACTAGTTCCTAAGAAAGATGGCTCATGGCGTATGTGTGTAGATTGTAGGGCAATCAATAACATAACCATTAAGTATAGGCATCCCATACCTAGACTAGATGATATGTTAGATGAGTTGCATGGTGCTTGTATTTTTAGCAAGATTGACTTGAAAAGTGGTTATCACCAAATTAGGATGAGGGAAGGAGATGAGTGGAAAACTGCTTTTAAAACCAAATACGGGTTTTATAAGTGGATGGTCATGCCTTTTGGCTTAACTAACGCTCCTAGCACTTTTATGAGGTTAATGAACCATGTCTTGCGTGCATACATAAGAAAATTTGTTGTTGTCTACTTTGATGAAATCCTAGTATATAGCAAAGACTTGGATGAGCATGTTAATCACTAGAGACTTGAGCTAATCACACTAAGGGCTGAAAATCTATATTTTAACTTAAAGAAATGTGATTTTTGTACAAGCAAACTTGTATTTCTTGGTTTTGTGGTAAGCTCGCTGGGAATACATGTGGATGAAGACAAGGTAAGTGCTATTCGAGATTGGCCAATGCCTACTACTGTTGGTCAAGTCCGAAGTTTTCATGGACTTGCAAGCTTCTGTAGGAGGTTTGTAAAGGATTTTAGCACACTTGCATCACCGATGACGGCGGTAATTAAGAAGAACGTTCCATTCTATTGGGGCGAGGAGCAAGAGAAGTCTTTTAATCTTATTAAGCACAAATTGGTTAATGCTCCTTTACTTGTTTTACCTGATTTTTCTAACACTTTTGAAATTGAATGTGATGCGTCAAGTGTAGGTATTGGCGGAGTTTTGATGCAAGGAGAACGACCAATGGCGTACTTTAGCGAGAATCTCAATGGAGCAGCCTTGAACTACACCACGTATGATAAGGAGTTCTACGCACTTGTGAGGACTCTAGAGACGTGGCAACACTACATGAGGCCTAAGGAGTTTGTGATTCACACAGATCATGAGTCTCTTAAGCACCTTAAGGGGCAGCAGAAGTTGAACAAGCGGCAGGCCAAGTGGTAGCATTCATTGAAACATTCCCCTACATCATCAAGTACAAACAAGGTAAGGAAAATGTAGTAGCCGACGCACTATCACGGAGGTACGTACTAATCTCTACCTTGGAATCTAAAATTTTGGGGTTTGAGCATGTGAAAGAGTTGTATGTGCTAGATGAGGATTTTAAGGATTTATTTGAAATATGTATGCATGGTCCACATGATAAATTTTATTTGCATCATGGGTTCATGTTTAGAGAAGATAGGTTGTGCATCCCTAAATCATCGATTCGTGAATTACTTGTTAGGTAGGCACATGGGGGTGGTTTGATGGGACACTTTGGTGTGGCAAAAAATTTGAATGCTTTGCATGAACATTTCTATTGGCCACATATGAAGCGTGACGTTGAACGAATTTGTGATAAGTGCATAACTTGTAGGCAAGATAAGTCTATAACACAACCGCATGGATTGTATAGACCACTTCCTGTTCCTAGTGAGCCTTGGATTGACATTTCTATGGATTTTGTTTTGGGTTTGCCTAGGACTAAGAAGGGGAGAGATTCAATATTTGTTGTTGTTGATAGATTTTCTAAGATGGCACATTTCATTGCTTGTCATAAAACGGATGATGCTTCTATAATTGCGGACTTGTTCTTTAGAGAAGTCGTTAGGTTACATTGCATGCCTAGGACTATTGTGTCTGACCGTGATGTTAAGTTTTTTAGTTACTTTTGGAAAACTTTGTGGACTAAACTTGGCACAAAATTGTTGTTTTCTACTACATGTCATCCTCAAACGGATGGACAAACTGAGGTTGTTAATAGAACATTAGGAACACTTTTGCGTGCTATTCTTAAAAAGAACTTAAAGAATTGGGAGAATGTTTTGCCATTTGTTGAGTTTGCTTACAATCGATGCGTGCATTCTACTACCAATTATTCGCCGTTTGAAATTGTTTAAGGTTTTAATCCTTTGACTCCGTTGGATTTGATGTCTTTACCTGTGAGTGAAAGGTTAAACATGGATGGGAAAAAGAAGGCTGAATTTGTTAGGAGTTTGCATGAAAATGTCAAGGCTAACATTGAGAGGAGAAATGAACAATATGCCCGGCAAGCCAACAAAGGGAAGAAGAAGGTGACATTTGAGACGGGCGATTGGGTGTGGCTACACCTGAGGAAGGAAAGGTTCCCTGAGAAGAGACGTTCAAAGCTATTACCAAGAGGCGATGGACCATTCCAAGTTCTTGAGAGGATCAATGACAACGCCTACAGACTCGATCTACCAGGTGAGTATAACGTGAGTTCTACTTTTAATGTTAGTGACTAGTCGTTGTTTGATGTAGGTGACAAGCAAGATTTGAGGACAAATCCTTTTCAAAAAGGGGAGGATGATACGACCACGGGTAGTCAAGCTCCAAGGAACGCATGGGATCTTTTGCAGTTTCCGGAGAGGCCAGTCACGAAGGGGCGACTAAAGAAATTCAAAGAGGCATTATAGGGAGTCATGAGCAAGCATGAAGCGGTCGTGATGCGTGGGGGTACGTCGGGAGGCCAAAGGAATATCATTCAAGCATTGTTGGAGACGGCCGAGACTACACGGACGTGTACACGGACCTGCACACTGTTAGAGTAGGTGCCCGTCGAGCCAAGTGTTGGCCGAGTGTTCACAATGCAATCTTTATTTTAATAATATTTGAAATTATTATTTTGGCACATCTTTATCTGTATACCATGCTAGTTGCATAGATAAAGCCCTTGAATATACAAATAGTAGAAAGAATATGAGATGCTCATATGATGAGTATCATGAAACTCATATTTGGAATATTGTATATTCTAAACAGTTCGTAGTCGATTCAGCCGTCGCTAAGAAGGATATAGGCCGCTAAAGTTCGAGAGTAGTATCTGCGATGTGAATACCATGTTTCCTTAGTAGGGGACATTGTGATGTCCGAGCATGCAGTTAGGTGCTCCTGGTAGAGTGCACTGAACAACCCTCCATAAAAGGACTTTCCAAGTGGTTCTCACTTATCGAGTGGAAAAGTCCTAGTTTATGGTTGTACACCATTAGTCCTTATGACCCGGGACAACATTGAGACTCTATGTGCTAGAATTACACTTTGACTTGTTTACCGACTCTCATGGGGTCATCAGGTGGCAAGGTTGGGTGTTCTGTCGAAACATATAGGAGTCGATGCATTGTAGTCGGGGATTCACCGCTTACCTTCGGGTATGGATATCCTATGTGTTCTCATGTGCATGTAGGTTGAATTCTCTGATCAGAGTATGGTGGTAATTATGAAAGGGGTTTCATAGATTACACCATCGATGCAACTACGACATGACACATAGTATCGATTCATTGACAACTCTCGATAAACCAATGGTTGTCGAATCGGTCGGGATATATGAGTTGAAGGGACCGAACTGTACGCTAACCATAATTGAATGGTTCTTGCAGGCACTATCATTTGATACCTAGGGAATCATGTAAGCGATGCTGCTAGGCGTTTAACATGATTGGTTGGGTACTATCAGACTAGAGTTCTGACGTTCTTGTTATCAAGGAGTTGATAAGTAAGAATGGAGCAATTGGGGTATGCTCATATAAGGACATGTTTAGTCCGAATCACATGGAGATGTGATCCCACGGCTAGTTGTATCCATGAACCATTGAGGGCCACACAAGTACTATCTTTCTAGATCCCGTTGAGAAGAGAAATAGTTCAATGTGTTGAACAGCTTATAAAGGAGTTTATAAGCGTAAGGAAGTATGACTTCTATAAAGGAGAAATTAGTTCAATGTGTTGAATGGCTTATAAATGAGTTTATAAGCATAAAGACAAAATAGAAGTATGAATTATATGAGAGAAATGTAAATTTTAATTTATGGAAGTGTTCCTAAATTAAAAGTTGGCCAAACAAATAATGTATTTGAAAATTGTGATTTTCATAAACATTATTATGGATTAAATTAAATTAATTCAAGTGTTGAACTAATTAAACACTAGTGGGCCTAGTAGAGTCCAAATAATTAAATTAATTCAAGTGTTGAATTAATTAAACAATATTGGGTCTTGTCGAGCCCAATTAGAAATAATTATTAGACTAGTGGGCTTGAGTAAAATCAAGCAATGGTTAAATGGTCACAAATGTGTTTGGGACATTTAAATAAAAGTCCATGGGCTTTGTAATTGTTACAAACCCAAATAGAAAGGCATGCAATGGTGGTGAAAGGTTGGGAGACAAATTTTTCTATTATCTAGGCATGGCATGCAACCTTTTTACTTTAACTTTTCCCACAACCAAAAAAATGTCTCTCCTTCTCTCCTAGCATGAATAGTGGCCGAAATTACTATTCATTCTCCCTCATTTTTTCTTTCTTCAATTGTTGAGGAAACAATACACTTCTCAAAGAAAAATGCTCTAATTTTTCTTGTGCAAAATTAGAGTGGTTCTAGCTAGTTGGTGGTGGGCTTAATATTTGAGCAAGGTGGGCTCAAAGGGAAGCTTGAAGATTGTCTTGCCATTCAAGAGCTAAGGTATTTACACCTTAGTTGGAGCCATACACCAATCCTTGTGATTGATAGGTATATCTCTCAAACACCCTATGTATGACATTATTTGGTGTTTGTTGTATTTGCTACACAATATCTTAGGGGTGGCCGAAAATTTTGATGCAAAATTTCGATTTTTTAAACTTCCACTGCGCTTCCGCTCACCGTAACCGATCCCCTTTCAAGTGGTATCAGAGCTATGGTTACGATTTTGTGTAGTATTTACAAGATATTATGTTGAGATCGATTTCTAACCGCATGAGAACAAAATTTTGCATCGAATCAAGGCCGGTTTCGGGGGGAATTTTGGGCAGCTAGTTGCTGCCCATTTCGGGCAGCTAGGGTAGCCCAAGGGGCTGCCCGAACAGCCCCTACATTTTATATAAAAAAAATTTTTTTGCCAAGTTGGCCGGAATCCGGCGACGGAGCTCCGGCGATGGCGATGACGACTAGGGTTTTCAAAAGATGTTTTGAAATATCAAAGTGTCATGGGCCTTAAGTTATTGGGCCATTAGATGGCTAACATATTTGTGAATTTTAAATGGGCCAAAATGTTTTTGGTGAAAAACAAGTTTTGGGTCCTTAAGTTTAAAATTACAAAAGTTGCAAATATTTTCTCATAAAATAAATATTTTAAGTTGGACTTTAAATATTTATAGTAAATGGTTATTTACAAGAAATTTGGTTATAAATAAATTAATTTGAAAGTAGACAAAGGTGTTTGTATACTTTGTTTATTTAGTTTATAATCGTGGCGGTTAGTGATTGGATCAAGATATATAATATTGGATCAATTAATTATTGTGATAATTAATTGATGGTGTATGATATGTGATATTGTGCACGAAGGATGATCAAAATCCCAAGCCCAATTTGTTAGGTGTATGCTAGGATATTTTGTGTTGAATGATTGTAATAATTATCAATTTATAAAGTGGGCTTGGTTTATGGCCCGTTCCCACCCCCATGAGATGTATCCCTATTAGCCATGGATATTTATTTGTAAATATTAGTATAGTGGAAGATCAATATTGGGAGATGGTGGCCTTGATGATTATGAAGATCGAAGACATGTAAATATTGGAAGCTTATGTAATAGTTGCATTTGCATCCCATATATTTCCCTAGGATTGGACCTAGGCCCATGTTTAGCTCACATGGGCCATTAGTATTGAGGCGATTGATCATCCTTGTTTTGTTTACTGTTTATAATATATGCATGATATGTTATAAATAATGAGTATGTGCGTTATTATTATGATAATAACAAAGTTGCATGAATCCGGCAAACATACGATCAAACATGGCGAGCTTTTAAATAAAATTAATGATGAGACCTTTCAAAATTAAAAACCCTCATTTTGAATAAGATTCAAAATTAATATCAAGCCCAAAAAGGGGAATTATAAATTTGTTTATAATTTCCATGTCTTCCATCGACAATGGGTGCATGATGAACGCTACCCGTACTCGGGGCTCGGCTCATATTATTGGGGGGGCCCTGGGTGCCGGAAAGTTGTGACATCCATTGACATGGTGATGTGAACTACGTGGAACTCCCATGATTTCGGCTCATATTATTGGGGGAACTCATGGCGACCGTCCATTAAGTTTCAACATCGATGGGTAAGGCTTGCCACGTGAAGATGAACGATGTCATATTATTGGGTCCTAATCAAACGTGAGACAAAAGTTTACGTAAAGGGTTGCATTGTGATGCAATTGGAAACTACCTTTTAGAAATTTTGATTGGCTGATATTATTCGGGATCATAATTCGCTAATTGGACCTTGCATACCTACTGAGGAAAAGAGTTTCCTGTTTTCACTAGAGGGTAGTGAAAGATGTCAAAACAGTGGGAGCAAATATTTATGAAGTAAAAGTCCAAACTTCATATCTTACTAAATATTTTAAAATAGTCATCAACATTTATCTGTTTTTACTTTTCAGTACAAATGGACAATGTCTTCGATTTGCAATCTAATATCTGCAATGCTCGACAAACACATATTAACTGGACCTAATTACCTCACTTGGCTAAGAAACCTGAAAATCGTCTTGAATTCAGAAATGGTAGCATATACACTGACAAAGTCGCCCCGTGTTGAGGCTCCGACTGACTGCACTCCTGAGGAATTGCAGGCTTACAAGGAATGGTGTGACCATGACTTGATAGCCAGGTGTTATATGCTGACTTCTATGAATGATGAGCTGCAGAGGCGTTTTGAGGATGCAAAGAGTGCTGCTGACATTCATTTGCATCTCAAGGAGCTCTTTGGTGAGCAAACACGGCCTCTTAGGCATCCTACCGTCAAGGAGCTAATCACTTTGCGCATGCGAGATGGGTTCTCGGTCCATGAGCATGGCCTGAAGTTGATTGGGCTCGTAGACAAGCTCGTTGGCATGGATCTGATGTTGCCTACATAGTTGACCACCGACATGTTGCTGTTTTCATTGCCTAACTCATTTGATCCTTTTGTGGTGAAATTCAACATGAACAAGATGGAACTGACCCTTGAGGAGTTGGTGAATATGCTTGTTACGTTTGAATCAACCATCAAGAAAGAGAAGTTGGTTCTTTATGTGGGTTCTTCATCTGGTACGAAGATTGATACACATGGGAAGGGAAAGAAGCGTTCTTTCCAACGTCCCAAGAAGAACGTGCCCTTGTTGAGGCAATCTCCGAATCCCGTTGTGGCAGCCACACCAGTTAAGGCTGACAAGACTAGTGATGTTTCTCATCACTGCAAGAAGCCTGGACATTGGAGGCGAAATTGCAAGGAATATCTGGCCCAGAAGAGTTCTGGAAACTGGTATGTTCTATATTGAAGTAAACATTTCAATTAACTCTACTTCTTGGGTATTAGATACCGGTTGTGGTTCACATCTCTGTAATGAGTTACAGGTGATGGGAAGAAGTAGGAAGCTTAAGAAAGGTGTGACCTTCCTGAGGATGGGCAATCGAGCAAGAGTTGCTGCCAAGGCTGTTGAAGATGTTTACTTATTGTTGAACAATAGTTTTAAGTTAATTTTTTGAGATGTTTTGTTTGTACCTAATTTTGTGAAAAACATTGTTTCCATTTCTATGCTGATAAAAATGGATATTTGTAATGCCCGGAAATTTAATCCTAAAAATCTATAATTATTGAATTATAATTTGACATGATTATGAGAGGATTAATCGGGACACAAAATAAGAATACGTGTGGAAATGTAGGTGCGAGGACAGTAGCATCGGCGCACATTCGCGACAGAACGCGCGCACATGCGCCAAGCAGACAGTAGGCCTCGCGCATATGCACGGCGTGTATCCGTGCATATGCGCGACACAACCCGAGAGTTGTGAAGAAATCCTCGCGCATATGCGCGGAAGAGTGTCGCGCATATGCGCGAGTCCCCGTGAAGCTACGCGCCGAGAGAGAATGTCTCGCGCATATGCGCGGAAGGTGATCGCGCATATGCGCGAGACGTGGTTGGCCAAGAGTGAGCCATTTGCCATTTCGCATGTTACGTATGTATATATATATATATATATATATATATATATATATATATATATATATATATATATATATATATACATATATATATATTTATATATATATATACATGCAAGCTTCTTTCAGAAAAGGGAGAAAACGGAAATCCGGGGAAAACTTTGCTCCTTGATTCCAGAATTCGATTTACGATCAATCCGTCCGTTAGATTTTAATTCCGACTTCGGTTCCGAGTTCCTAGTAATGTAGACTACAACTTGACGTAAGTTTTACTACATTTTGACATGCTTTGAAATTATGATGTTGTCAGAATTTAATGGAATTCATATATGATGTTCTTGACATATTAGAAATCGTAGAATCGAAGTCAGATTGAGAAACGGACTGATTATGGAATTGTTATGAATTTTTAGGGTATATTGATTTATACCGGAAAGATTTGAATTGTGATTGAATTACAGATTGTAATGGAGAGGAGTTATGATTGGT
This sequence comes from Primulina eburnea, assembly GCF_022965805.1. Classification (NCBI taxonomy): domain Eukaryota; kingdom Viridiplantae; phylum Streptophyta; class Magnoliopsida; order Lamiales; family Gesneriaceae; genus Primulina; species Primulina eburnea. The sequence continues at coordinate 119,490 of NW_027331360.1, forward strand.
AATTGATGTCTGTTGATTTGGTATTGACGGGGATACTATGACTGTACCATTATGCCGTTGATTTTGAATTAAATCCAGATTAATCAGATTGTTAGTAATTCGAATGGTATATTGATATGAGATTATTGGTATTGCCATTGTCAGATTGAGGGATTGACAGAGTTTGGATTTCAGACCGAAATTGCAACGGAAGGTATAAGTCAATGTGTATTGGGACATCGACTCAAGTAGGATGTATTTGAGTTTCCTTAAATCACATACTTATTATTTGTTTATCATTGTGGTTAATGATTTGATTTAAATGCTGGTTCTATGGTTCTATTACTGTTTGTCGATATAGGAATGCCACATCTGGACACCGGGATCCCTAGGCTAGGATTGAGTCTAGTCTGAATCGTGGAGTCACGAGTATTGTCGACAGATTGATATTGTTTACATTTCTGATTTTGATATGTATTACTGTTATCTGTTTCATGCTTAGTATTGAATATATGACTGCATGTTCTTTGATTTATACTGGGATTTATTTTCACCGGAGTTATCCGACTGTTGTCTTGTTTGTATGTGTACATGACAACAGGTGGTACAGGTTCAGGGTCCAGGAGATGAGGAGAGATCGTGATTAGAGTGGAGGCTCCGGACTTGGATTGTATATAGGGTTCGAACACTTGATAGTAGTTGTTGAACCTTAGTTTGTACTGAATTGTAGACGGTACAGGACTTGTACTTTATTATATACTGAGTTGTATATTAGATTGTTGTCACTACGTTCCGCATTTTAAAAAAAAAAATTTTAGACCCTGTTTTATAATTGATTAATTAGTCCCAATGACGATTATGACTATGATTAGCGTCCGGGTCCCCACAACAGGTGGTATCAGAGCGATAGATCCTTGAGATTGAGATAGGAGCTAGTGCGCGGGGTAGAATGTGTTTTCTTTCCTGCTTGTGATTGCTAGCAGGATTTACTGCCTTATAATACATGTTTATCTGTTTATCTGATTTGATTTCAAAACATGTGTTATTGAATATGAATTGGAGCTAATTCTGGATCAGCAGTAAGTTGATCGGAAGAGCATTGAAACCGGATTTTGTTTGGGGTTACTAATCCTTTTGAGTTTCAGATATGCCTCCGAGAAGAGTACCGGAGCAGGGTAGTACATCGAACCCTCCCATGGACGTTACAGCCACACCCATGGAGACACTTTTGAAAAGATTTCAGTCTTTCCATCCACCTACGCTGAAAGGAACCGAAAATTCAGTGGATTGTGAAAGTTGGCTGGATGATATTGAAATGATGTTTGATTCGTTGGAATATACTGATGAGAAGAGGGTGAAACTGATAGGACACCAATTGCATGACATTGCCAAGAACTGGTGGATCAACACAAAAAGGGCATTGGAACACCGAGGTACGAATATTACCTGGAGTGTATTTAGAACTGAATTCTATCAGAGGTTCTTTCCAGTGTCATACAGGAAGGACAAGGGAGCCGAGTTTGCGAACTTGATACAGGGCCAACTTAACATCGAGGAATACGTGGCCAAGTTTTCTTCACTGTTGCGCTTTGCTCCACATGTGGCGGATCTTGACGAGGCTGTGGCGGATCAGTTCATTAACGGCCTGAATCCAGAAATATTCACCTTGGTAAACACGGGAAGACCGAACAATTTTACCGATGCTTTGAATAGAGACAAAGGAGCCGAAGCCGGTCTGATGAGACAGAGAGGAGCTTCGTTTATGCTTCCAGCACCGGGATTCCAGCAACCACCTCCTCGATTTGAAGGTGGCAGCAGTAGTGGTGGAAAGAAGGACTTCTTGAAGACGAGAGGAAAGCAGTTCAAGAAGTCAGGGAGCAGTTCTTCTAGTTCTGGGAGTCCTCGACAGAGCCAGAGCTATACCAGACCTATTTGAAATACTTGTGGAGGGAAGCATCCAACTGATCAGTGCCGAGGAGTGTTTGGCAGCTGCCGTATTTGCAAGCAACAGGGACACTTTGCTCGAGTATGTCCCCAGAGAGGTGCCCAGGGGTTCCAGGCAGCTGAGTCATCTGGATCAGCGACTCAGGCAGGTAGACGACCATCTGCTGTTCATTCTTTTCAGCCAGTACCGTCTACTCAGTCACAGCAGAGGCCAGGAGGAAGCCAGACAGTGAGCCAGCCTCCGAGACAGCAGGCCCGAGTGTTTGCTCTGACCGAGGAGCAGGCACAGGATGCACCTGATGATGTTGTGGCAGGTAACTGTTTCATTTCTGGTTATCCTGCGTACGTATTGATTGATACTGGTGCATCACATACATTTATTTCTGAGAGGTTTGCATTGAGTTCTGCGTTACCTATTGAGTCGTTGTCTGCAGTAGTGTCTGTCTCTTCTCCGTTAGGGACATGTTTGATATCAGTAAAGTCTGTGAAATCTTGTACACTGCAGTATGATGGACATAAGATTGAGTTAGATTGTATTGTGCTTGGTATATCTGATTTTGATTGTATTATCGGTATTGATATACTGACCAAGTACCGAGCTACAGTCGATTGTTTCCACAAGATAGTGAGATTCAGACCTGAGATGGCTGAGGAGTGGAAATTTTACGGTAAGGGTTCTCGAGCTAGAATTCCTTTGATATCTGCAATGAATATGACACGATTATTGCAGAAAGAATTGGATGGATTCCTGGTATATTCAGTTGATTTACTGAAATCGAGCCTATCATTGGCGGACTTGCCGGTGGTGTGTGAGTTTGCTGATGTCTTCCCGGATGAGATTCCTGGATTACCTCCGATTCGAGAAATAGACTTCAGCATTGAGTTGATGCCAGGAACAGTTCCGATCTCGAGGGCTCCTTACAAGATGGCACCGATCGAATTAAAAGAATTGAAAGAACAGTTGGAGGATTTTCTGGCCAAGGGGTATATCAGACCGAGTGTATCTCCTTGGGGTGCTCCAGTACTGTTCGTGAGGAAGAAAGATGGGTCGATGAGACTTTGTATAGATTACCGGCAACTGAACAAGGCAACGGTAAAGAATAAATATCCATTGCCTCGTATTGATGATTTATTTGATCAGTTGCAGGGTTCTTCGGTGTATTCCAAGATCGACTTGAGATCTGGATACCATCAATTGAGAGTCAGGGACTCTGATATCTCTAAGACTGCATTCAGAACCAGGTATGGACACTATGAATTTATTGTCATGCCATTTGGTTTGACGAATGCACCAGCGGTATTTATGGGATTGATGAACCGCGTCTTCCAGAAATATTTGGATGATTTTGTTATCATATTCATTGATAATATCTTGATTTACTCAAAGAATATGATTGAACATGCGAATCATCTAAGGATTGTGTTACGAACTTTGAGGACTGAGAAACTGTATGCTAAACTGTGGAAATGCGAGTTCTGGTTGAAACAAGTGATATTTCTGGGACATATTATATCAGGAGACGGGATATCTGTTGATCCCAGCAAGGTTGAGGCAGTGATTTCTTGGCCAAGACCGACATCTGTACCAGAGATTCGCAGCTTTATGGGTTTGGCAGGATATTATCGCCGATTTATTAAAGATTTCTCGAGTATTGCCAAACCGATTACGCAGTTGACTCAGAAGAATGCTCCGTTTGTTTGGTCAGAAGACTGTGAATCCAGTTTTCTGGAATTGAAAAAGAGATTGACCAGTGCGCCTGTGTTAACGATTCCTTCAGGTACTGGGGACTTTGTTGTTTATTGTGATGCATCTCACCGAGGATTGGGTTGTGTTTTGATGCAGCGGGGGCATGTGATTGCGTATGCCTTGAGACAGCTGAAACCCCATGAATCTCGTTATCCAATTCATGATCTTGAATTGGCAGCCATAGTCTTTGCGTTGAAGATATGGCGACATTACCTCTACGGTGAGAAATTCGAAATTTATTCTGATCATAAAAGTTTGAAATATCTCTTTTCACAGTCAGAATTGAATATGAGACAGCGGAGATGGCTGGATTTATTGAAAGATTTTGATTGTGAAATCAAATACTATCCGGGAAAATCTAATGCAGCAGCAGATGCACTAAGTCGAAAGGTCTGTTCTCTATCCTTATCGATTATGGGAGTCTCGAATTTGATTGAGGACTGCTGTTTGTCTGGACTAGTATTTGAGACAGATAAGAGACCAATGAGATTATATACTATTCAAGAGGAACCAGAGCTGATTGTGAGAATTAAAGCGGCTCAAAAAGATGATCAGAATATACAGAAGTCGATTGCTATGGTTAGAGCTGGACATCGATCGGAATATCAGGTTCAAAATGGTATTTTGTATGTGAATAATCATCTTGTGGTGCCGAATGTTTCGAATTTGAGACAGCAGATACTGACAGAAGCGCACAATAGTCGATTTAGCATTCATCCTGGTGGCAGGAAAATGTATAATGACTTGAAGACACAATATTGGTAGAAACAAATGAAAGCGGACATTGCTACATTTGTATCAAAGTGTCTGAGTTGCCAACAGGTGGAAGCTGAAAGAAAGAAACCAGGAGGATTGTTGCAAAGTTTGTCCATTCCTGAATGGAAATGGGATCACATTTCCATGGATTTTGTGACCCAATTACCGAGATCCTCCCGAGGTTGTGATGCGATTTGGGTCGTGATTGATCGATTGACTAAATCTTCATGTTTTATTCCATACAAAATGACATAGAGATATGATCAGATGTCCGATATCTATGTCAGAGAAGTTGTTAGATTGCATGGAGTGCCGAAATCTATTGTTTCAGACCGTGACCCTGGGTTTACTTCGCACTTCTGGCAGAGTCTGCAGCAAGCTCTCGGTACGAAATTACATTTGAGTACCGCATATCATCCACAGACTGACGGACAGTCAGAACGGACGATTCAGACATTGGAGAATATGCTGAGAGCTGTAGTGCTTGATTTTAGCACTAATTGGCAAGATGCATTGCCACTTTGCAAGTTTTCATACAACAACAGCTATCAGACGAGTATTGAGATGGCCCCATTTGAAGCGTTGTACGGAAAGAAATGCAGATCCCCATTGTATTGGGATGATATCTCTGAAGTTCATGAGACTGGACCTGATATGATTAGAGATATGACTGAAAAAGTGAAATTGATTCAGAAGAAAATGAAGGCAGCCCAGGACAGACAAGCCAAATATGCCAACCTTCGACGTAGACCGTTGGTATTTGAGGCAGGAGACCGAGTGTTCCTGAAGATTTCACCTTTTAGGGGTGTTGTCCGATTTGGAAAGAGAGGGAAGTTGTCTCCACGATACATCGGTCCTTATGAGATTCTCGAGAAGATAGGAGATCGTGCCTACCGACTAGCATTGCCGCCTTCTTTATCTGGAATACATGATGTCTTTCATGTATGGATGCTGCGGAAATATCTCCCTGATGATTCACATGTTATGCAACCAGACGAGACCGAGCTGGACGAGACATTGAGCTATGTCGAGAAACCGATTCAGATCATCGATCGTAAAGAAAAACAACTCAGAACAAAGACGATTCCTCTTGTGAAAGTTCAATGGACTCGTCATGGTATCGCAGAAGCTACTTGGGAGACTGAGTCGGATATGAGACAAGAATTCCCAGCATTATTTCACTGATGTAAATTTTTGTGTACAGTTTTGTATATACACTCATTATTAATACGATTGATTGCTTGTGATTTCGAGGACGAAATCGTATCTTAGGGGGGGAGAAATATAATGCCCGGAAATTTAATCCTAAAAATCTATAATTATTGAATTATAATTTGACATGATTATGAGAGGATTAATCGGTACACGAAACAAGAATACGTGTGGAAATGTATGTGCGAGGACAGTAGCATCGGCGCACATGCGCGACAGAACGCGCGCACATGCGCCAAGCAGACAGTAGGCCTCGCGCATATGCGCGGCGTGTATCCGCGAATATGCGCGACACAACCCGAGAGTTGTGAAGAAATCCTCGCGCATATGCGCGGAAGAGTGTCGCGCATATGCGCGAGTCCCCGTGAAGCTACGCGCCGAGACAGAATGTCTCGCGCATATGCGCGGAAGGTGATCGCGCATATGCGCGAGACGTGGTTGGCCAAGAGTGAGCCATTTGCCATTTCGCATGTTACGTATGTATATATATATATATATATATATATATATATATATATATATATATATATATATATATATATATATATATATATATGTATATATGTATATACATGCAAGCTTCTTTCAGAAAAGGGAGAAAACGGAAATCCGGGGAAAACTTTGCTCCTTGATTCCAGAATTCGATTTACGATCAATCCGTCCGTTAGATTTTAATTCCGACTTCGGTACTGAGTTCCTAGCAACATAGACTACAACTTGACGTAAGTTTTACTACGTTTTGACATGCTTTGAAATTTTGGTGTTGTCAGAATTGAATGGAATTCATATATGATGTTCTTGACATTTTAGACATCGTAGAATCGAAGTCAGATTGAGAAACGGGCTGATTATGGAATTGTTATGAATTTTTAGGGTATATTGATTTATACCAGACAGATTTGAATTGTGATTGAATTACAGATTATAATGGATAGGAGTTATGATTGGTAATTGATGTCTGTTGATTTGGTATTGACGGGGATACTAAGACTGTACCATTATGCCGTTGATTTTGAATTAAATCCAGATTAATCAGATTGTTAGTAATTCGAATGGTATATTGATATGAGATTATTGGTATTGCCATTGTCAGATTGAGGGATTGACAGAGTTTGGATTTCAGACCGAAATTGCAACGGAAGGTATAAGTCAATGTGTATTGGGACATCGACTCAAGTAGGATGTATTTGAGTTTCCTTAAATCACATACTTATTATTTGTTTATCATTGTGGTTAATGATTTGATTTAAATGCTGGTTCTATGGAGTTATAGGAGCATGCATTAGATGAGTAATCTTGTGACAGAAGTACCTGATAGTGGCAGGTAACCACGGGTACATTGCACGATGTCACAAGATATGGCGATAGACCATAGTCTATGACGGATGCGTCTGGACACTGGATGTTTGGTTATTTCGACTTGGATAGAACTGGAGTCTTTTCTATTACTGTTTGTCGATATAAGAATGCCACATCTGGACATCGGGATCCCTAGGCTAGGATTGAGTCTAGTCTGAATCGTGGAGTCACGAGTATTGTCGACAGATTGAAATTGTTTACATTTCTGATTTTGATATGTATTACTGTTATCTGTTTCATGCTTGGTATTGAATATATGACTGCATGTTCTTTGATTTATACTGGGATTTATTTTCACCGGAGTTATCCGGCTGTTGTCTTGTTTATATGTGTACATGACAACAGGTGGGACAGGTTCAGGGTCCAGGAGATGAGGAGAGATCGTGATTAGAGTGGAGGCTCCGGACTTGGATTTTATATAGGGTTGGAACACTTGATAGTAGTTGTTGAACCTTAGTTTGTACTGAATTGTAGACGGTACAGGACTTGTACTTTATTATATACTGAGTTGTATATTAGATTGTTGTTACTACGTTCCGCATTTTAAAAAAAAAAATTTAGACCCTGTTTTATAATTGATTAATTAGTCCCAATGACGATTATGACTATGATTAGCGTCCGGGTCCCCACAATATTCTTGTTTATTTTGCAAAGGTGTTTGCAACATTTACATGAATGAATGTTTGATTGGTACTGGTGAATTTTAAAACGATCTCTATAACTTGAAATTGAAAGATATTCCATTAAATGTCCATTCAAAGGCAGAAAACATATGAGATATGGATGGGTAAGCCTCCCAAATATTCTTGTATTAGAATATGGGGTGCCCTGCTTATGTTAAGTAGGTAGTGGGAGATAAATTGGATAGTCGATCCATTTTATGTTACTTTGTGGTATATCCAAAGAATTCAGTTGGATATCATTTCTATCATGCCCAAGAAAGAAAGGTGTTTGTTTCTAGGAATGCAATCTTTTTGGAAAAAGAATTTTATATTGGATAGAAAACGGGAGAGGATAGAACTCGAAGAGGTTCGAGAGACACCCACAATTATAGAACCCACACGCGAAAAGCAAAGAGAGGAGATACAAGTTCTTAGAAGATCCGAGAGAGTCTCGTGACCACCTATGAGGTATGGTCTGCTTCTTGAAGACGGCCATGATTAGCCTATCCATGGATGTGATCCAAGGACCTTCAAGGAAGCGTTATCTGATGCCGATTCATCCAAGTGGCTTGAAGCAATGGAATCTGAGATGAATTCCATGCATTCGAACCAAGTGTGGAATCTCGTGGATCCACCTGAGGGAATTGTTCCCATAGGGTGTAAATGGATTTGCAAGAGGAAACTTGGGGCGGATGGGAAGGTATTGACCTTAAAGGCGCGATTGGTGGTAAAGGATATACTCAAAGACAAGGAGTTGACTTTGAGGAAACCTTTTCACCAGTTGCAATGTTCAAGTCTATAAGGATAGTGCTAGCCATAGCTGCATGGTATGACTATGAGATATGGCAGATAGATGTCAAGACAACCTTTCTTAATGGGGATATTAAGGAAGAGATTTACATGTCTCAACCCGAAGGGTTTACATCTATCGGAAGTGTGCATTTGGTATGCAAACCTCAAAGATCTATTTATGGTCTAAAGTAGGCATCTAGGAGTTGGAACCTCAGATTCGATAGTACAATCCAAGAGTTTTGTTTTGATAAGAATCATGAGGAACCTTGTGTGTATAAGAAGGTCAGTGGGAGTGTTATGACATTCCTGGTGTTGTGTGTTGATGACATTCTAATCATTGGGAATGATGTAGGAATGTTGCAATCAACTAAAATATGGTTAACAAGTAAGTTCTCGATGCAGAACTTGGGTGAAGCATCTTTTGTATTGGGAATACAGATCTATAGAGATAGATGAAGAAGATTGCTTGGTCTCACCCAGTCCACATACATTGATACCATCGTGAAGCGGTTCTCGATGGATGAGTCCAAGAGAGGACATCTACCAATGTGTCATGGCGTGTCCCTATCCAAGTCTATGTCTCCCAAGACTGATGCAGAGATAGCGGCGATGACAAGCATTCCTTATGCATCTGCGATTGGTAGCATCATGTATGAGATGATAACTACACGTCCTGACGTGGCTTTCGCACTAAGTGTAGTGAGTAGATATCAATCGAACCCTGGTCTTCCACACTGGAAAGCTTTGAAAGACATCCTCAAGCAGTTGAGAAGGACCAATAAATTTTTTTTGGTCTATGGGGGTGGAGAACTGAAATTGGAAGGCTATACCGACTCAAGCTCCAAAGCGATATCGTTGACTTGAATTCAACCTCTGGATTTGTATTCATGCTCAATGGTGCTGCTGTCTCTTGGAAGAGTTCCAAGCAAGACAATACTGCGGATTCCAGCACAGAGGCCGAATACATTGCTGCATCAGATGCAGCAAGGGAGACTGTTTGGATAAGGAATTTCGTCTAAGAGTTGGACGTCATTCCTAATGGAGTTGCTCCTGTGCCGGTGTTGTTGTGACAACACGGGAGCTATAGCTTAAGCAAAGGAGCCCAGGTCTTATCAGAAGTTCAAACATGTATTGAGAAAGTACCACATCCTCGGAGAGATTGTGGAAAGAGGAAGAAGTGTCTTTTGACATAGTCGGCTCCGCAGATAATGTTGCTGATCCACTAGCTAGGCCTTTACCTGGACCATTATTCGAGATGCATCGCGAATCAATTGGTTTGAAGCATATGGGTCGTTGGCTCTAGTGCAAGTGGGAGATTGTTAGGGTAGGTGCCCGTCGAGCCAAGTGTTGGCCGAGTGTTCACAATGAAACTCTATGTATAAGCAATCTTTATTTTAATAATATTTGAAATTATTATTTTGGCACATCTTTATCTGTATACCCATGCTAGTTGCATAGATAAAGCCCTTGAATATACAAATAGTAGAAAGAATATGAGATGCTCATATGATGAGTATCATGAAACTCATATTTGGAATACTGTATATTCTAAACAGTTCCTAGTCGATTCAGCCGCCGCTAAGAAGGATATAGGCCACTAGAGTTCGAGACTAGTATCTGCGATGTGAGTATCATGTTTCATTGGTAGGGGACATTGTGATGTCTGAACATGCAGATAGGTGCTCCTTGTAGATGTTAGAGTAGGTGCCCGTCGAGCCAAGTGTTGGCCGAGTGTTCACAATGAAACTCTATGAATAAGCAATCTTTATTTTAATAATATTTGAAATTATTATTTTGGCAAATCTTTATCTGTATACCCATGCTAGCTGCATAGATAAAGCCCTTGAATATACAAATAGTAGAAAGAATATGAGATGCTCATATGATGAGTATCATGAAACTCATATTTGTAATACTGTATATTCTAAACGGTTCCTAGTCGATTCAGCCGCCACTAAGAAGGATATAGGCCGCTCGAGTTAGAGACTAGTATCTGCGATGTGAGTACCATGTTTCATTGGTAGGGGACATTGTGATGTCCGAACATGCAGATAGGTGCTCCTTGTAGAGTGCACTGAACAACCCTCCATAAAAGGACTTTCCAAGTGGTTCTCACTTATCGAGTGGAAAAGTCCTGGTTTATGGTTGTACAGAATTAGTCCTTATGACCCGGGACAACATTGAGACTCTATGTGCTAGAATTACACTTTGACTTGTTTACCGACTCTCATGGGGTCATCAGGTGGCAAGGTTGGGTGTTCTGTCGAAACACATAGGAGTCGATGCATTGTAGTCGGGGATTCACCGCTTACCTTCGGGTATGGATATCCTATGTGTTATCATGTGTATGTAGATCGAAATCTCTGGCCAGAGTATGGTTGTAATTATGAAAGGTGTTTCATAGATTACACCATCGATGCAACTACGACATGACACATAGTATTGATTCATTGACAACTCTCGATAAACCAATGGTTGTCGAATCGATCGGGATATATGAGTTGAAGGGACCGTACTGTACGCTAACCATAATTGAATGGTTCTTACAGGCACTATCATGTGATACCTAGGGAATCACGTAAGCGATGCTGCTAGGCGTTTAACGTGATTGGTTGGGTACTATCAGACTTGAGTTCTGACGTTCTTACTATCAAGGAGTTGATAAGTAAGAATGGAGCAATTGGGGTATGCTCGAATAAGGACATGTTTAGTCCGAATCACATGGAGATGTGAACCCACGGCTAGTTGTATCAATGAACCATTGAGGGCCACACAAGTACTAGCTTTGTAAATCCTGATGAGAAGTAAAAATAGTTCAATGTGTTGAACGGCTTATAAAGGAGTTTATAAGCGTAAGGAAAATTAGAAGTATGACTTCTATAAAGGAGAAAATAGTTCAATGTGTTGAACGACTTATAAATGAGTTTATAAGTGTAAAGAAAAATAGAAGTATGACTTCTATGAGAGAAATGTAAATTTTGATTTATGGAAGTGTTCCTAAATTAAAATTTGGCCAAGTGAATAATGTATTTGAAAATTGTGATTTTCATAAACATTATTATGGACTAAATTAAATTAATTCAAGTGTTGAATTAATTAAACACTAGTGGACCTAGTAGAGTCCAAATAATTAAATTAATTCAAGTGTTGGATTAATTAAATAATATTGAGTCTAGTAGAGCTCAATTAAAATAATTATTTAACTAGTGGGACTTGGGTAAATTCAAGTAATGTTTAATTAGTCTCAAATATGTTTGAGATAATTAAATTTAGTCCAAAGTTTTTAATTTGATTAAAAACTATATTGTATGCATGCATGGGAGGTGAAGGGTTGGAGATTACTTTTGAATAAAATATTGGCATGGCATGCCACTTTTTGGATCAACTTTTTGCAACCCCAAGAGAACTCTTCCCTCCTCCATTACACAAGCATATGGCCGAAACATACCTCCAATTCTCTCCCAAGTTTTTTCTCCATTTTGTTCTTCAAATTGTTGAAGAATAAAATACTTCTCTTTGATAAATCTTCTTGTTTTTCTAGTGCAAAACAAGAAGGGATTTACCTAGTTAGTGGTGGGCTTGATTTTGAAGGAAAGAACTCAAAGAAAAGGAGGAGCTTGTAGATTTCTTCATGCCATTCAAGAGCCAAGTTGTTTACAACTTGGTTGGTGCCATCATCAATCTCTTGAGATTGATAGGTAACGATTTTCTAACACCCTATGAATGTCATTATGTGTGTTTTTGTATTTGTTGCACAAAGAAATGGGGTGGCCGAAATTTTCCTCATAAAATTCGATTTTTGTGCTTCCGTTGCGTTTCCGGCCACCGTAACCGGTCCGCTTTCAAGTGGTATCCGAGCTATGGTTACGTTTTTGTGTAGCAAATACAATATATATTATGTTGAGATCGATTTCTAACCGCATGAGTGTGTTTTTGCAACAAATCGAGGGCCGTTTTTGGGGAAAATTCGGGCAGCAAGTTGCTGCCCGTGTCGGGTAGCTCGGGCAGCCCGAGGGGCTGCCCGTTTCGGGCAGCTAGGGCAGCCCGAGGGGCTGCCCGAACAGCCCCATCATTTTAAATAAAAAAAAAAAAATTTTTTGGTAAGTTGGCCGGAATCCGGCGACGGAGCTCCGGCGACGGCGATGACGACTAGGGTTTTCAAAATGTGTTTTGAAATATCAAAGTGTCATGGGCCTTGAATTGTTGGGCCATTGGATGGCTAACATGTTTGTGATTTTAAATGGGCCAAAATGTTTTTGGTGAAAAATAAGTTTTTGGGCCCTTAAGTTTAAAATTACAAAAGTTGCAAATTTTTCTCATGAAATAAATAATTTAAGTTGGACTTTAATTATTTATAGTAAATGGTGATTTACAAGAAATTCGGTTATAAATAAATTAATTTGAAAGTAGACAAAGGTGTTTGTATACTTTGTTAATTTACTTTATAATCGTGGCGGTTAGTGATTGGATCAAGATATATAATATTGGATCAATTAATTATTGTGATAATTAATTGATGGTGTATGATATGTGATATTATGCATGAAGGATGATCAAAAGCCCAAGCCCAATTTGCTAGGTGTATGCTAGGATATTTTGTGTTGAATGATTGTAATAATTATCAAATTTAAAGTGGGCTTGGTTTATGGCCCGTTCCCACCCCATGAGATGTATCCCTATTTGCCATGGATATTTATTTGTAAATATTAGTATAGTGGATGATCAAGATTGAAGATGGTGGCCATGATGATTATGAAGATCGAAGACATGTAAATATTGGAAGCCAATGTAATAGTTGCATTTGCATCCCGTGCATTTCCCTAGGATTGGACCTAGGCCCGTGTTTAGCTCACACGGGCCATTAGTATTGGGGCGATTGATCATCCTTGTCTTGTTTACTGTTTATAATATATGCATGATATGTTATAAATAATGAGTATGTGCGTTATTATTATGATAATAACAAAGTTGCATGAATCCGGCAAACATACGATCAAACATGGCGAGCTTTTAAAATAAAATTAATGATGAGACCTTTCAAAACTAAAAACCCTCATTTTGAATAAGATTCAAAATTAATATCAAGCCCGAAAAGGGGAATTATAAATTTGTTTATAATTTCCTTGTCTTCCATCGACAATGGGTGCATGATGAACGCTACCCGTACTCGGGGCTCGGCTCATATTATTGGGGGAGCTTTGGGTGCCGGAAAGCTGTGACATCCATTGACATGGTGATGTGAACTACGTGGAACTCCCATGATTTCGGCTCATATTATTGAGGGAACTCATGGCGACCGTCCATTAAGGTTCAACATCGATGGGTAAGGCTTGACACGTGAAGATGAACGACGTCATATTATTGGGTCCTAATCAAACGTGAGACAAAAGTTTACGTAGAGGGTTGCATTGTGATGCAATTGGAAACTACCTTTTAGGAATTGTGATTGGCTGATATTATTCGGGATCATAATTCGCTAATTGGACCTTACGTACCTACTGAGGAAAGGAGTTTCCCGTCTTCACCAGAGGGTAGTGAAAGATGTCAAAACAGTGGGAGTAAATATTTATAAAGTTAAAGTCCATACTTTATATCTTACCAAATATTTAAAATAGTCATCAACATTTATCTGTTTTTACTTTTCAGTACAAATCGACAATGTCTTCGATGCGCAATTCGATATCTATAATACTCGACAAACACATATTAACTGGACCTAATTACCTCACTTGGCTAAGAAATTTAAAAATAGTCTTGAATTCGGAAAGGGTAACATATACACTGACTCAGTCGCCCCCTGTTGAGGCTCCGACTGACTGCACTCCTGAGGAATTGCAGGCTTACAAGGAATGGTGTGACCATGACTTGATAGCCAGGTGTTATATGCTGACTTCTATGAACGATGAGCTACAGAGGCGTTTTGAGGGTGCAAAGAGTGCTGCTGACATTCATTTGCATCTCAAAGAGCTCTTTGGAGAGCAAACGCGTCCTCTTAGGCATGCTACCGTCAAGGAGCTGATCACTTTGCGCATGCGAGAGGGGACCTCGGTCCATGAGCATGGCCTAAAGGTGATCGGGCTCGTGGACAAGCTCGTTGGCATGGATCTGATCCTGCCTTCGGAGTTGACCACCGACATGTTGCTGTTATCGCTGCCTAGCTCATTTGATCCTTTTGTGGTGAACTACAACATGAACAAGATGGAACCGACCCTTGAGGAGTTGGTGAACATGCTTGTTACGTTTGAATCCACCATCAAGAAAGAGAAGTTGGTTCTTTATGTGGGTTCTTCATCTGGTACGAAGATTGATCCACATGGGAAGGGAAAGAAGAGTTCTTTCCAACGTCCCGAGAAGAACGTGCACTTGTTGAGGCAATCTCCGAACCCTGTTGAGGCAGCCAGACCAGTTAAGGCTGACAAGACTAATGATGTATGTCATCACTGCAAGAAGCCTGGACATTGGAGGCGTAATTGCAAAGAATATCTTGCCCAGAAGTGTTCTGGAAACGGTATGTTCTAAATTTAAGTAAACATTTTAATTAACTCTACTTCTTGGGTATTAGATACCGGTTGTGACTCACATCTCTGTAATGGGTTACAGGTGATGGGAAGAAGTAGGAAGCCTAAGGAAGGTGTGACCTTCTTGAGGATGGGCAATGGAGCAAGAGTTGCTACCAAGGCTATTAAGGATGTTTACTTATTGTTGAACAATGACTTTAAGTTAATTTTAAGAGATGTTTTGTTTGTACCTGTTTGATGTAAAACATTGTTTCCATTTCTATTGTGATAAAAATGGATATTCTTGTTTATTTAGCAAAGGTGTTTGCAACATTTACAAGAATGAATGTTTAATTGGTACTTGAGAACTTGAAAACGATCTCTATAACTTAAAAGTAAAAGATATTCTACTAAATGTCCATTCAAAGGCAGATACCATATGAGATATGGATGGGTAAGCCTCCCAAATATTCTTATCTTAGAATATGGGGAGCCCTGCTTATGTGAAGCAGGTAAGTGGGAGATAAATTGGATTGTTGATCCATTTTATGTTACTTTGTGGGATATCCAAGGAATTAAGTTGGATATCATTTCTATCATCCCCAAGAAACAAAAGTGTTTGTTTCTAGGAATGCAACCTTTTTGGAAAGGGATTTTCTATTGGATAGAAAAAGGCAGATGATAGAACTCGAAGAGGTTCGAGAGAAACCCACAATTATAGAACCCACACCCGATGAGCCAAGAGAGGAGATACAAGCTCCTAGCAGATACGAGAAAGTCTCGAGACCACCTATGAGGTATGGTCAGCTTCTTGAAGAAGGCCATGATGAGCCTAACCATGGATGTGATCCATGGACCTTCAAGGAAGCGTTATCTGATGCCAATTCATCCAAGTGACTTGAAGAAATGGAATCTGAGTTGAATTCCATGCATTCGAACCAAGTGTAGGATCTTGTGGATCCACCTGTGGGAACTGTTCCTACAAGGACTTGGGGAGGATAGGAAGGTGTTGACCTTCAAGGCGCGATTGGTGGCAAAAGGATGTACTCAAAGACAAGGAGTTGACTTTGAGGAAACCTTTTCCCAATCGCAATATCCAAGTCCATAAGGATTTTATTAGCCATAGCTGCATAGTATGACTATGAGATATGGCAGATGGATGTCAAGACAAAATTTCTTAAATGGGGATTTTAAGAAAGTTATTTACATGTCTAAACCTGAAGGGTTTACATCTATCGGAAGTGAGCATATGGTATGTAAACTTCAGAGATCTATTTATGATCTAAAGCAGGCATCAAGGAGTTGGAACCTCAGATTCTACAGTACAATCAAATAGTTTGATTTACTAAGAATCCTGAGGAACCCTATGTGTATAAGAAGGTCAGTGGGAGTGTTGTGACATTCCTGGTGCTTTATGTTGATGACATTCTACTCATTGGGAATGATGTAGGAATGTTGCAATCAACTAAGATAAGGTTAGCGAGTAAGTTCTCGATGCAGGACTTGGGTGAAGCATCTTTTGTATTGGGATACAGATCTATTGAGATAGATCGAAAAGATGGCTTGGTCTCACCCAGTCCACATACATTGATACCATTGTGAAGCAGTTCTCGATGGATGAGTCCATGAGAGGACATCTACCAGTGTGTCATGGCGTGTCCCTATCCAAGTCTGTCTCCCAAGACAGATGCAGAGATACTGGCGATGACACGCATTCCGTATGCTTCGGAAATTGGTAATATCATGTATGGGATGATATCTACACGTCCTGACGTGGCGTTTGCACTATATGTAGTGAAATGATATCATTCGAACCTTGGTCTTCCACACCTGAAAGCTGTGAAAGACATCCTCAAGTAGTTGAGAAGGACCAATAAAGTGTTCTTGGTCTATGGGGTGGAGAACTAAAATTGGAAGGCTATACCGACTCTAGCTTCCAAAGCGATATCGATGACTCGAAGTCAACCTCTGGTTTTGTATTCATGCTCAATGGTGCTGCAGTCTCTTGGAAGAGTTCCAAGCAAGACAATATTACGGATTCCAGCACAGAGGCCGAATACATTGCTGCATCAGATGCAGCAAGGGAGGCTGTTTGGATAAGGAATTTCGTCCAAGAGTTGGGCGTCATTCCTAATGGAGTTGCTCCTATCCCGGTGTTGTGTGACAACACGGGAGCTATAGCTCAAGCAAAGGAGCCTAGGTCTCATCAGAAATCCAAACTAGTATTGATAAAGTACCACATCCTCGGAGAGATTGTGGAAAGTAGAGAAGTGTCTTTTGACACAGTCGGCTCCGCAGATAATGTTGTTGATCCACTAGCTAAGCCTTTACCTGGACCATTATTCGACAAGCATCGCGAATCAATGGGTTTTAAGCATATGGGTAGTTGGCTCTAGTGCAAGTGGGAGATTGTTAGAGTAGGTGCCCGTCGAGCCAAGTGTTGGCCGAGTGTTCACAATGAAACTCTATGAATAAGCAATCTTTATTTTAATAATATTTGAAATTATTATTTTGGCAAATCTTTATCTGTATACCCATGCTAGCTGCATAGATAAAGCCCTTGAATATACAAATAGTAGAAAGAATATGAGATGCTCATATGATGAGTATCATGAAACTCATATTTGTAATACTGTATATTCTAAATGGTTCCTAGTCGATTCAGCCGCCACTAAGAAGGATATAGGCCGCTCGAGTTAGAGACTAGTATCTGCGATGTGAGTACCATGTTTCATTGGTAGGGGACATTGTGATGAACATGCAGATAGGTGCTCCTTGTAGAGTGCACTGAACAACCCTCCATAAAAGGACTTTCCAAGTTGTTCTCACTTATCGAGTGGAAAAGTCCTGGTTTATGGTTGTACAGAATTAGTCCTTATGACCCGGGACAACATTGAGACTCTATGTGCTAGAATTACACTTTGACTTGTTTACCGACTCTCATGGGGTCATCAGGTGGCAAGGTTGGGTGTTCTGTCGAAACACATAGGAGTCGATGCATTGTAGTCGGGGATTCACCGCTTACCTTCGGGTATGGATATCCTATGTGTTATCATGTGTATGTAGATCGAAATCTCTGGCCAGAGTATGGTTGTAATTATGAAAGGTGTTTCATAGATTACACCATCGATGCAACTACGACATGACACATAGTATCGATTCATTGACAACTCTCGATAAACCAATGGTTGTCGAATCGATCGGGATATATGAGTTGAAGGGACCGTACTGTACGCTAACCATAATTGAATGGTTCTTACAGGCACTATCATGTGATACCTAGGGAATCACGTAAGCGATGCTGCTAGGCGTTTAACGTGATTGGTTGGGTACTATCAGACTTGAGTTCTGACGTTCTTACTATCAAGGAGTTGATAAGTAAGAATGGAGCAATTGGGGTATGCTCGAATAAGGACATGTTTAGTCCGAATCACATGGAGATGTGAACCCACGGCTAGTTGTATCAATGAACCATTGAGGGCCACACAAGTACTAGCTTTGTAAATCCCGATGAGAAGTAAAAATAGTTCAATGTGTTGAACGGCTTATAAAGGAGTTTATAAGCGTAAGGAAAATTAGAAGTATGACTTCTATAAAGGAGAAAATAGTTCAATGTGTTGAACGACTTATAAATGAGTTTATAAGTGTAAAGAAAAATAGAAGTATGACTTCTATGAGAGAAATGTAAATTTTGATTTATGGAAGTGTTCCTAAATTAAAATTTGGCCAAGTGAATAATGTATTTGAAAATTGTGATTTTCATAAACATTATTATGGACTAAATTAAATTAATTCAAGTGTTGAATTAATTAAACACTAGTGGGCCTAGTAGAGTCCAAATAATTAAATTAATTCAAGTGTTGGATTAATTAAATAATATTGAGTCTAGTAGAGCTCAATTAAAATAATTATTTAACTAGTGGGACTTGGGTAAATTCAAGTAATGTTTAATTAGTCTCAAATATGTTTGAGATAATTAAATTTAGTCCAAAGTTTTTAATTTGATTAAAAACTATATTGTATGCATGCATGGGAGGTGAAGGGTTGGAGATTACTTTTGAATAAAATATTGGCATGGCATGCCACTTTTTGGATCAACTTTTTGCAACCCCAAGAGAACTCTTCCCTCCTCCATTACACAAGCATATGGCCGAAACATACCTCCAATTCTCTCCCAAGTTTTTTCTCCATTTTGTTCTTCAAATTGTTGAAGAATAATATACTTCTCTTTGATAAATCTTCTTGTTTTTCTAGTGCAAAACAAGAAGGGATTTACCTAGTTAGTGGTGGGCTTGATTTTGAAGGAAAGAACTCAAAGAAAAGGAGGAGCTTGTAGATTTCTTCATGTCATTCAAGAGCCAAGTTGTTTACAACTTGGTTGGTGCCATCATCAATCTCTTGAGATTGATAGGTAACGATTTTCTAACACCCTATGAATGTCATTATGTGTGTTTTTGTATTTGTTGCACAAAGAAATGGGGTGGCCGAAATTTTCCTCATAAAATTCGATTTTTGTGCTTCCGTTGCGTTTCCGGCCACCGTAACCGGTCCGCTTTCAGTAGAGTGCACTGAACAACCCTCCATAAAAGGACTTTCCAAGTGGTTCTCCCTTATCGAGTGGAAATGTCCTAGTTTATGGTTGTACAGAATTAGTCCTTATGACCCGGGACAACATTGAGACTCTATGTGCGAGAATTACACTTTGACTTGTTTACCGACTCTCATGGGGTCATCAGGTGGCAAGGTTGGGTGTTCTGTCGAAACACATAGGAGTCGATGCATTGTAGTCGGGGATTCACCGCTTACCTTCGGGTATGGATATCCTATGTGTTCTCATGTGCATGTAGGTTGAAATCTCTAATCAGAGTATGGTGGTAATTATGAAAGGGGTTTCATAGATTACACCATCGATGCAACTACGACATGACACATAGTATCGATTCATTGACAACTCTCGATAAACCAATGGTTGTCGAATCGGTCGGGATATATGAGTTGAAGGGACCGTACTGTACGCTAACCATAATTGAATGGTTCTTGCAGGCACTATCATTTGATACCTAGGGAATCATGTAAGCGATGCTGCTAGGCATTTAACATGATTGGTTGGGTACTATCAGACTTGAGTTCTGACGTTCTTGTTATCAAGGAGTTGATAAGTAAGAATGGAGGAATTGGGTCATGCTCATATAAGGACATGTTTAGTCCGAATCACATGGAGATGTGAACCCATGGCTAGTTGTATCAATGAACCATTGAGGGCCACACAAGTACTAGCTTTCTAGATTCTGTTGAGAAGAGAAATAGTTCAATGTGTTGAACGGCCTATAAAGGAGTTTATAAGAGTAAGGAAAATTAGAAGTATGACTTCTATAAAGGAGAAATTAGTTCAATGTGTTGAACGGCTTATAAATGAGTTTATAAGCGTAAAGACAAAATAGAAGTATAACTTCTATGAGAGAAATGTAAATTTTAATTTATGGAAGTGTTCCTAAATTAAAAGTTGGCCAAACAAATAATGTATTTGAAAATTGTGATTTTCATAAACATTATTATGGACTAAATTAAATTAATTCAAGTGTTGAACTGATTAAACACTAGTGGGCCTAGTAGAGTCCAAATAATTTGTGGGGACCCGGACGCTGATCTTCTTCTTATTCATCTTTGGGATTTAATTATTAATTAAGATTAAACAGGGTCTAAAAATTTTTCTTTTAAAATACAAGTGCGGAAGGTAATGGCATCTAAATAATATACATATCTGTATAAAAGTACAATAATGTACAACAGTCTTTCAATTAATCTAAGGTTCAACTACTAAAGTTCTAGTAATAAAACCTATCTATATCCAAGTCCGGAATCACCACGCTAAACTCGTCTTCTCTCATCATCTTCTCACCCCGATCTTGTCCCACTTGTTGTCATGCACACATACAAAACAAGACAACAGCCGGATACTCCGGTGAGAATAAATCCCAGTATAAAACATGGTAAACAAGCATATACATAAAGTAATTCATGAAATATTCTATCATGGATATAATACAAAACAATAGATCTCATAATCTATGAAATTACATCAGAATAAGCATGCAACTCAAATCAGCTAAACATGCTACTCAAATCAAATCATAAAAACATGCTATCATGACTGAAAGCAATAAAAATGGGTTCAATAGTCTATGAAACCACATCCATAAACGCATGCAGTTCTAGTCAAATCATGTCTAGACTCGACTCAACTATAACTCTAGGATCCCGGTGTGAATAAGACGATCTATCACCTACCCTCCCAATCGGGTGACTGTACGTCTTATTCCTAGACTTCGGTCTGATCTGTATCCACATATACAATATGAGACCGATCTTCCCCTAAGCTGTGATATCAGCGAACTTCTAGAAGTTTGACTGTTCTGTCAAGACTCCCTATCTTAAATGCAATGAATAACAATCTGAAAACAAAGCATAATCATCTCAAAAGATATGAATATATCATCTATAAACACATCATAATAATATAATAAAATAGACAACAATAATTTTAGTAATGTTATTTTGTTGGGAAACTCAAATGGGATCTCAATTGAGTTGTATCTTCCCGAATATCACATGAATTATACCTTTGTCGTCCCTGTCTGACGAAGACGATGACCTGTATCCAAATCTGTCCATATCAAATCTGAAATGACAATATCGAATATGTTGTATCAGTGAATAACTCAATACACAATCTGTTCTGATCAATACTCAACTCAGTACATAATCTAATCAATATCTGAACAAGATACAATTCAATTCATATCATCGACATCACAGTATAATCGAAATCATATCTGAATCTGATCAATATTCAAATCAATATAACATCTGATCAATGTAAACGATATAACATTATAATCTCGATCACTATCAAAACTGATTAGATGTCAGTCTGATGATGTTTCGACGGCATAACAACACCATCTGAATAACCCCGTCAATCTGAACATCACATATATAATACCAGAACTCATAATCTCAATATCGGTATATTCAAAATCAGTGATACACAATTCTGATATCAAAATCGTAGTCAATATCTTTCAAAAATCATAACAATTACAGAAACAGTCTGTTCTTTAATATGACTTCAATTCTACAATGTCTACGGTAGTAAAAACATCATATCTGAATCATATTCGATTCTAGCAACATCATATTTTCAAAACATCTCAAAACGTAACAAAACTTACGTCCTTGTGTAGCCCGTAGCAAAAGGAACTCAGAACTGCAGTCGGATTTGAATTCTGATGGACGGATCTTTCAAAATCGCAATCTAAAAGGCGTAAGGAAATATTCTCCAACACTTTGACCTTATTCTGAGTTTTCTGAGGAATAAAACGTGCCATTCAACTATATATATACTGCATGCACATCATAAAACGTGGCATCATTTTCCAAGCTACACGCATGACCGTGGGTGCGGTGTGTTCAGCAGCGCGGGTGCGCTCAAGCTTCGGCAGCTTTATCATTTTCTAAAATCTTCGACCGCAGGTGCGCTACATACAAGACCGCGGGTGTGGTGTCACTACCGCAGGTGCGGTCCCTCTTGCACCGCGGGTGCGGCATCGCTTCGAATAAAATTTGCCAAGTTTCTGTCCATGCACCGCGGGTGCGGTCTTTGTTGCACCGCGGGTGCGGTGTGGCTTCGGCCTTTCTTACAAAAATCCACAATTGCATGATCGCGGGTGCACTCCTGTTCTGGGCGCGGGTGCGTTCTTGCAAAACCCAACTTTCTCATGCCTTTTCTTCCCTCATTGCATGTCATGCATTCTCATATCTTCCGAGTCTCACGTTAACGAAGATTAATAATCTTGATTTATCAATTCTATAATTCTCGGGCATTACATTTCTCCCCCTCTTAGATCTGAGTTCGTCTTCGAACTCATAAGTAATCAATTCAGATATATCAGGAGAAGTGTATAATAGAGTTTAAATCAAAACTCATCTCAATGAACCCGTTCTGAAATCTCTTTCTTGTATCAACCTCTGATTTCAAATTTGGAATAAAACTTCATGAACTCTACTATCATAATACTTCTTAAACTAACTCTGACAGAGTCAATCTTACCATGTTGGTTATACAACATCCGTATAAACCAATCACAGTTCATAACAAAACAATACCAGTAGTTGTTATCCAATCTGTTTATCCCAATCAAGGACATATACAGTCTTCAGCTTCAAATACCAATCGTCATCATCCGACGTCGGTTTCTTAAATCTGTTTATTCTGAACTATCTTCATCTTCCTTCGAATTTTCTTCAAAAGAATTCTGTAGCATTCACTGTATATTGTCTTGTCTATAACTATCTCATTATCTATCTGATAAGCTGATAGCTATTGTCACGCAGTGATAATAAGTCATATCAATTAGTGCTAACATCTAGCACTCTATAACTCTACTAAATCTTCCAATATCTGTATAATACATTCTGACTGTCTGCCAATCTGTAAAACAATCTCAGAGAGAGCTCATGATATACTCTGTCACAAGTACAGAATCAATCAAAATCACAATCTGATATACTCTATTTTTGTATTCTAATTACTCTGACCACTTTTCTGACATCGATCTGTGTCATTTGGTCATGTTTGTACGTTATCTGGTACATTACGAAAGCCATAGAAATGTACGAAAGCCATAGAAATGTACTCCCATTTCTATTTAGAACTATACAATTCTGTAAAAAATCTTCTGATTTCTATCTTTCTGTCTT
This sequence comes from Primulina eburnea, assembly GCF_022965805.1. NCBI lineage: Eukaryota > Viridiplantae > Streptophyta > Magnoliopsida > Lamiales > Gesneriaceae > Primulina > Primulina eburnea. The sequence goes on from NW_027331360.1 coordinate 143,198, forward strand.
TTTTGTTAGCGATTCAGACATATCAGTATAATTTCTGTCAACATTTCAATACAAATTCTGTTATAGCTGATCTCATCTGTCTATATCACAACTATCTGTTCGGATATCATACATTTTCAATCATCAGAATGAAAACTGAATCCACTACGTTGCATTTCTGACCCTATCTGTGATTTCAGATCCGAACTACTGACATAAACAAATCAGTTAATAACATAAATTAAAGAAGAAATACCTACCTGGTATTCTGTTCTGACTGTCAATATCAAATTCTGTTGACAATTCTGAAACATTCTGATATCACAAGATAATCATTCTTATACGTTACAAATCACATATCTGCTACTCTGCTCTGATTATCACATTCAAGTTCTGAACATTCTGATCACATTTCTGAACTGCTGTAATTCTCGAATTCAGCTCTGATTCGGTTTGAACTGTATATAATCTTAACGGTTTACAATAATCTGTAGCATATACGGATTCAAAACAACAGTAATATCAAATCAAAGACAAAATATCAATATCCTATACAGATCTAGTGAGTTTAGTGAACTCATAAAACAATGATTCCTGGTAAATATCTTCATGTCATTCTGATCAACTGTTATATCTCATCTGCAAATCAAATATACTTCCCAAAACAATATAAGATATCTCAAATACTGATTTAGAGCAATAACAACACTCAGCAGATATAAAATAACAGTCGAATAAAATAGTCTGTCATATCAGACAAAATACATTTCTGACATTTCTGAAATTTCTGGTCTTTCTGATATCGATATCGTTATCAGCCACTGATCAAAATCTCAACTGTGTCAAAATCAATCGGTATACTAACTTCAGATATCGCACACTCTGAATACAATCTGTTTCAAGCATGATTCTCATCTGAATAATTTCTGTATACAATCATTACAGTTCTCAGAATATTCAATACAATCTTCAGATATTCTATTCAATCAATCAAATGCTGCAATTATATCAAAATCTCATAGATACAATGAGCATAAAATCATCAGAACATCTCTGAATATACTGAAACATGCCAAAGAGCAACACTAAATCAGATGTGTTGGTACTCTTCTACTGATCTTTTAATTCTTTCAACACATTCTGTATCATTCTGTACATTCAATGTTATTCTATACTGAATTCTAAAACAACAATCAGTATCTGACCTAGATTCAATTCTGAAATCTATCTTTCTGATATAAAGCAAATCTAAAATCTTATCTGACAACATCAGCCAATTCGCACATCATTGGCAAATCTGCCAATGCTAGGCTTGATTTCAGTACATCTACTGAATACATAAGGATACCATCTGTTCCTTTCTGTAAAAAAATCGAGTCATAGACAATCTAAATATCACAGGAATTCTAAATCTAGAATAATTACTGTGACATCTCTAGTCATGAACCATATCTGGTCTGAATCTTGTACTCTTCTGAAAGGAATCTATAATAGTTCTGTACTTGTTCAGCATATTAACATCAATAATACGGTCAAATCAGAAAACACAAGTACGTCAAAATCTAACTCAATCTCAGTCTCATCTTACTGTAGTATACAATATTGCACAGAAATCTCCGAGATCAATCTTTCTTTCTTACGAAGTGAGGGTATCAATACTACAGTAAACACAGGCCCAACAGGTACAACATATATCAATGCAATTCAATCAAAGATAATCGTAGGGAATGCATTAGTATATATCAATATATATGCAATCTAATCATAAAAGAATAGTACATGTCACTATATCATCAAGCGCCTCTTGGGTCTGTTCCTCGATCACTACCACCAGATGGTCCAGCTCCCTAAAATCTGCGGGAACCTCTTTGTGGACAGACTCTCGCAAAATGTCCAGGCTGTCTACAAATATTGCATCTACCAAGCACTCCTTCGCATTGCTCTGAGGAATGTCTCCCTCCGCAAGTTCTGAAGTACACTCCAGTATGACTTGGACTGGAACCACTTGAGCTAGAGGAACCACTCCCCAACTTCTTGAATGGCTTCTTTCGAGCTTTCAGCAAATCTTGCTTCCCACTCGTACTGCCGCGATCAAATCTGAGAGGGGATTGCTGTGTCTGGGTTGCTCCACACACAACCTCCCTAGCTGTCTAATCTAACTCGCCTTAGCTCTCTTCGCTCTACTCAAGATATCAGCAAAATGGTAAGGTCGCTGCATATTCATTAATGCAACTACCTCCGAATTCAACCCTCTGATGAACTGATTCACTACAGCTTCATCATTTTAAGCTAAATGAGGAACAAAACGTAGTAAAGTAGAGAATTTAGCAGTATATTCATCAATATTCAATGGGCCTTGTCTTAAACTCTCAAATTCTGCTCTTTTGTCCTCCTGGTAGGAACGGAGAAAAATTTTTGATAGAATTCAATTTTGAAGACTTACCACGTGATCACAGTACCAAGTTGTGCTAATACTCCTTTAATTGTAATCCACCAACTTCTGGCAGCCTCTCGTAACTGATGGAATACCAATTTAACTCTCTGTTCATCTGTACATTCAAGTAAATCAAATAATATTTCTATATCATCAAACCAGTTCTGACAATCTTCGGATGTCTCGAAACCACTCAGAATCGGCTGCTGAAATAACTGAAATTCTGCCAGATTTACTTCTATCTGAGTTTATTATGCATCTATCTGTTCAGACGAAGTACTATCCCTCTCTAGAATTCTCCGAGGCGGTATATCTGAATATCAAACAAATTAATACACAATCTATATAATCTGTCTCATCCCTCCTCTGATCATATACCTCTGATTCAGATTCGGTTCTGATTCAGTCTTGGTAATTACATGCTGTAGTCAACTCAGATAACAAACAACATGTAATAGGGAAAGCAATAAATCATGCTAGCATACACAATGTAAGTCAACATTAACATAATTCTCATGCTAGCAATTATATGCAAGGAAAGAAAATTCAATCTACCCCGCTCATTCTCTTCAATCTCAATCTATCTCAGTCTAATGGTTCTATCATCTCTGACTATCTCAATCTAAAGGATCTATCGCTCTGATACCACCTGTTGTGGGGACCCGGACGCTGATCATCTTCTTAAACATCTTTGGGATTTAATTATTAATTAACATTAAACAGGGTCTGTAAGGCTCGAGTTTATTAGTTTTCATTGACGTACGACTCGGAAGATATGAGAATGCATGTCATAAGATGAAAGTACAAAATATTTCATGTGTGAGAGACCGCACCCGCGCTTAGAACAAGAGTGCACCCGCGGTCATAAATTATGGAATTTTGAATGTGCTGCCGAAGTCACACCGCACCTGCGGTGCTAAGAGACACCGCACCCGCGGTGCATGGACAGAAAGTTGTCAATTTTATGTGAAGCAAGACCGTACCCGCGGTCTTGCAGAGACCGCACCCGCGGTCGCTCTTTTGGGAAAATAAAAGGCCTGCCGAAGGCAATACGCACCCGCGGTCGTGCGTGTTACACACCCGCGGTCGTACGTGTTACACAATGATATGGCCATGTGTTACTTTACATGCAAGATATATATAGAGGTGTTCATTTCCTTCCATTTCAGCTGAAACCACCGAGAGAGAGAAATGCTAAGGGAGAAGGAAAGTTCTTTCACTTTAAAGTTAGATTTCTCAAGATTTAGCCATCCGAATTATATTCCGAGTTGAGATTCTTATTCCTCGCTTCAAGGGCTTATGTAAGTTTCCTTCGATTCCATAAAGTTTCAGATTTTATGGATTGAGGAAATTATAATATGATGGTTATATTGTGTTCTTGATATAATGAGCATCGTATATTCATTACCGGATTGAATATCGGATATCAGATGCAATTATTATAAGTTCCAGCATGTATATGCATAAGATTTTGTAGATTTTCATAGTTTGAAATGGATATGATACTGATTATGAGTTGAGGGTATTGATTATTGATATAGGATGAGATTTAGATTGATCGGTATTGAAGAATCAAGCCGTTATACCGTCGAATTGTATCAGAATCAATTACTGAATTGTATATGTGTTATATTGAATTAGAAATTGATAGAAGATATATCAATATTGTCATTTCAGATTCGGATTGATAGATTTGATATCGACTTCGAGATTTCGATTGATTCCAACGACAAGAAAGGTATAAGCCATGTTTGTTTGGGAAGCCACAACTCAAATAAGATATCATTTGAGTTTCCCAACCAAAATCACATACTAGAATTATTGTATATATGGTAACATGTTTATGAATTGTTTATAGAATTATATTCAAATCTTGTAACATGAGTATGCTTTGATTAAGAATTGTATTCAAGCATATAAGATCATTGTGATATTCAGATATGAATATGAGCATGCTTTGTTTACAGATTGATATTCATTGCATTTAAGATAGGAGAGTCGTTGACAGCCATTGTCAAATATCTAGATGTTCGGTGTATCTCAGCTTAGAAGCAGCCCTGACTCCTATTGCAGTCGTTGATACAACTCAGACCGAACTCTAGGAATAAGACGTACAGTCACCCCGAGTGGGAGGGTAGGTGACAGCCATTGACGTCTTATTCACACCGGGATCCCTAGAGTTAAAGTTGAGTCGAGTCTAGACATGATTGGATTCGCATTGCATGTTTATGTTGATGACATTCATACTATCATGTTTCATGTTTTAGATTGATTATATGCATGTATACATGTTTATACTGGGATTTGTTCTCACCGGAGTTTCCGGCTGTTGTTATGTTTGTATGTGTGCATAACAACAGGTGGGGCAGGATCTGGGTCACGCAGAGGATGAGAGATGGACATAGCGTGGTGATCTCGGGCATAGCAGAAGAACTAGTAGTTGTACTTTTGATATGTATTGTATTTAATTACTAGTTGTTGAGTATGGATGGAACAAGACATGTTGTACCTTATGGTTGTACATTATGTTGTTAAATAACACAGACTCCTCTTGTTTAGCTTTCATATAAATTAATGTTAAAAGCGAAAATTTTTGACCCACTTTTTATATTAACGATCCATTGAATCCCAAAGAAAAGTGTTAGAGCCCGGGTCCCCACAACAGGTGGTATCAGAGCCGTAGGATCTGTAGATTGAGATAGATAGAATGAGCGGGGTAGATCGAGTCTTCTTCCTTGCTTTTGATATGCTAGCATGATTTATTGCTTTCCCTATTACGTGTTGTGTTATCTGATTTGATTGCAGCATGTATTGGTTAAGACTGAATCAGAACCGATTCTGGATCAGAGGTAAATGATCAGAGGAGGGCTGAGACAGTTGGTATAGATTGTATACTAAACTATTTGAATAGCAGATACATGCCTCCTAGAAGAGCAGCCGTTCCTTTACGACCACCAGCACCAGAACAGGGTAGCACATCTGGTGATACGATGGATGTCACTGCTACGCCCATGGAGTCTCTATTAAAGCGATTCCAGTCTTTCCGACCACCGACCTTAAAGGGTACTGAAAATGCAATTGAATGTGAAAGCTGGTTGGAGGATATCGAAATGTTATTCGAGTCTCTGGAATATAGTGATGAGAAGCGAGTGAAACTCATTGTCCATCAACTGCAAGACGTGGCTAAGTATTGGTGGTTGAATATTAAAAGAGCACTAGAACAGCGTGGCACTGAGATTACATGGAAAATGTTCAAGACCGAGTTTTATCAGCGATTCTTTCCTATATCCTACCGTAAAGATAAAGGCGCTGAATTTGCAAACCTGAGGCAAGGGCAATTAAACATTGAAGAGTACGTTGCTAAATTTTCTTCCTTGTTGGGCTTTGCACCTCACGTTTCAGATAATGAGGAGGCCGTAGCAGATCAGTTTATAAACGCCTTAAATCCTGACGTCTTTACATTGGTTAATACTGGGAGACCCAATAACTTCGCTGAAGCGTTGAATTGTGCCAAAGGAGCTGAAGCAGGGTTGCTGAGACAACGGAGTGTTCCGTATGTTGCTCCAAGTCCAAGACCGCCACTACCTCCAGCACAACCTCCTTCTAGATTTGATAGCGGCGGTAGTAGCAGCGGGCGGAAGGATCCGTTGAAAGCGAAGGACAAACAGTTTAAGAGGGCAGGGAGCAGCTCGTCGAGCTCCAGCGGGTCAAGACAGAGAGGTCCTGGCCAGAGTTTAGAGGTGACGAGTGGATATTGCAGTACTTGTGGAGGTAAGCATGCACAGAACAGTGTCAGGGTGTAGTGGGCAGATGTAACATATGCAAGCAACCAGGGCATTATGCCAAGGTCTGTCCTCAGAGAAGTGGTACGTCGAGATTTCAGGGTGTAGGGTCATCAGCATCCGTAGCTCAGCTCGAGAGGCAAGTTTCATCAGTTCACTCCTTTCAGCCGCCACCTGCACAGACCCAGCCTTGAGCCAGAGGTGGTCATACCGGGAGTCAGCAGACCCGACAACAGGCTCAGGTGTTTGCGTTGACAGAGGAGCAAGCACAGGATGCCCCAGATGATGTCATTGCAGGTAACTGTTTCCTATGCGGTTATCCTGCTTATATATTGATAGATACGGGTGCATCGCTGTAGTAGCCCGAATGCCGAATTGGGTAATTAACGGATTAATGGTGATTAATCATGATCGGAAGGTCCGAAGATGGTTCGGAAGCACCGAAGAGTTCGGAAGGTCCGAAGTGAGATCGGAGGATCCGATCATTAGGTGTCAAGAGTTGATCGACACGTGGGAGTTCGGACGTTCCGAAGTGTAGGTTCGGTGGATCCGATCATGAGGTGTCAAGAGCAGCTGGACACGTAGCGTTCGGACGTTCCGAAGTGGTGTTCGGAGGATCCGAACATGGCCTATAAATAGTGGTCGGATTTCCTCATTTTGACTCGCCAATTCAGAGAGTTCCATAGCATTTCAGTCGTTTCTGACAGGTTCTAGTCTTGTTCCGAGATTTGGGCACTAGCGGGGAGCTGCTGGTCTTGTAGCAGAGCTGTGCTCTAGTTGGGAGCTAGCGGCATCAGCGGGCTAGCGACGGACGAAGGTTTGGAATTTTATCAGTATTTATCTCAGGATTATCTAGTTAAGTCTGGTAGATAAGTTTAGTGATGGTTTTCACTTGATGAATAGGCTTGGATTAGACCTGTTGTCTGGTTGTTCCAGTAGATTAGGATTGCTGTGATAGAGGTACGAAAGTACTATCCGAGATATCCTGGTTGAGTATACATTCATATATGTGTTGCATGATTATGTGGTGCATTGATATATGTCATATGATGCATGCTATTATGTCACGTTTATTACTGCACGTTGCATTTCATGTTGAGCCGTATCTCCTTCGAGATAGCCTTTGCTGTTGAGCTGTATCTCTTTCGAGATAAGCTATATCTTGGGGCCGCTCAGCCCTGTCTTGTGGACGCATGGACACCGAGAGTACACAGTGGCCGACGGGTCGGGAGGGCTTCGGTGGTCCGGGACATTTTAGGTCCACGTCTGTCTTGTAGTGGATGCAGTGACCCAGAGGTTGGACCGCGCGGCACTATCCACTTGGCGCCTCTAGACTGAGCATTGTTGAGATCCTTTTGTGATTCCTGTTTCTTGACTACCCCGGTATCATGATCATAGCATGTGCATTTCATATAGGTCTGTATACTCATACTTTTGTACTGGGCGTTCTTATCGCTCACGTCCTCGGTTTTGTTTATCTTGGGCACCTCATTCCCTCGGGGCAGGTCTCAGGTTGGATGGTTCCGGAGGAGCAGGAGGAGGACGTTGAGTAGCCGGTTGGTTTAGTTTCGGTATCATTTGATTCGATATGGTTGTACCAGATATTCTTTACCTTATTTTGAGTTGTTCTAGAGTTAGTTTGGGTTGTATAACTATCATTTGTTAGTTGTTTCCGCTATTATCTCTGATTAGTAATTATTAAGTTAATTGCATGCTTAGTTTTCAATTAGTAGGTGATTCTGGAACGGGTCACTACATTTATGGTATCAGAGCATGCGTATGATTTTGGGATATAGATTTTGTTTTGGGATTTCCGTTGACCATTTTTCCCTATTCTATCTTGTAGCGATGGCTGACCATTTTGATGACGGGAGTAGTCAGGGGAGTGTAGGTCGATGGGGTGACCAAGATGATCTTAGGCGTCACCATGAGCATCGTCATCGTCGGGATGGTCCTAGGCGTTTCGATATGCATCGTTTCATGCAGATGGGGCCTAAGCCTTTAGTTGGCGGTGAGACTCCCGATGATGCGGAGGATTGGTTAGAGCGCATGGAGAGTTGTTTCCGCGCATTCCAGTGCACCGATGAGCAGAAGATGGAGACCCTTAGTTTTCTTCTTGAGGGCCGTGCTCGCAGGTGGTGGCGATCGACTTCTGCGCCGATAGTTCAGTCTCAGGGTAGAGCGACTTGGGCCGATTTCCGTGCAGCGTTCATGCAGCTGTACTTTCCTCCAGCCCTTCGCCAGGCCAAGACGATTGAGCTCTTGAACCTGAAGCAGGGGAGTATGTCTGTTGATGAGTATCAGCAGAAATTCTTTGAGTTATTACCCTTCGCTCCTCATATCAGTGGCAGTTCTGAGGCCAAGTATGATCATTTCCTCCAGGGCCTTAATCAGGAGATCTTTGATCGAGTCACTGTCTGTGATAATCCTACTTCGTACGATGGGTTGGTGAACCGGTGTCGTCAAGCAGAGATCAGTCTCCAGCGTGGTAGGGCTATTCTTTCTTCTAGACCTCCGAGTACTTTGAGGCCTCGATCTCAGTCGTTCAAGAAATCTGGTTCGTCTTCTTCTGGATCTAGATCTCGATCTAGCGGTGTTTTCCGCTTTGGTAAGAAGAAGGAGTCTTGTGCGCATTGTGGGAAGAACCATCCATCGGAGCAATGCCGAGTAGCCGCAGGAGCTTGTTATCAGTGCGGAGAGATGGGGCATATTAAGAAGAATTGTCCTCAGTTGCGAGGTGGAGCAGGATCTGGTTCTGGATCTCAGGCGACTGTTCAGCAGAGGAGGCAGGGTCAGGCAGTGGGTAGTTCGAATCTTCGACCTCGTGCCCAAGGTCAAGTTTTTGCGTTGAACCAGGATCAGGCTGCAGACGAGACCGAGAGAGTCATAGCAGGTACTTTTTGTTTATGCGGTATTCCTGCTTTTGTTCTTATAGATACCGGAGCATCTCATTCATTCATTTCTGCACGATTCGTTAAACGTCATAAGTTACCGTATGTTTCTCTAGACGTCATTCTTTCTGTTTCTACCCCGATGGGTCATTCGGTTTTAGCCAAGCGTCTAGTGATGGGTTGTCCTTTAGATTTTGAGGGTAACGAGTTGACTGCGAATCTTATGATTCTGGAGATGGAAGATTTTGATTGTATTTTGGGTATAGACATTTTGACTACCTACCGAGCTACTGTGGATTGTTACCAGAAGCTTGTTCAGTTTCGTACGACTGAGAGCTCTAGTTGGTTTTTCTATGGTGAGGGAGCGCGACCTCCGATGCCAGTAGTATCTGCTCTGAAAGCCTGTCGTGCTTTAGAGGCGGGCGGGGAAGGCTACCTCATCTATACAATTGATACGTCCACAGGTAGTGTTGGTATAGAGGATATTCCAGTGGTTTGTGAATTTCCTGATGTATTTCCAGAAGAGATTCCTGGTTTTCCTCCGGTTAGAGAGGTGGAGTTTGGCATTGAATTAATGCCAGGGACTGCACCGATTTCTCGTGCCCCCTATCGTCTGGCTCCGTCAGAGATGAGAGAGCTGAAGCAGCAATTGCAGGATCTTCTTGATAAGGGTTATATTCGCCCGAGTGTTTCGCCTTGGGGAGCTCCAGTCTTGTTTGTCAAGAAGAAGGATGGATCGATGCGGTTGTGCATTGATTATCGCCAGCTGAATCGGGTGACGATCAAAAACAAGTACCCATTACCCCGTATTGATGACTTGTTCGATCAGCTTCAGGGTACTTCTGTTTACTCCAAGATCGACTTGCGATCAGGTTATCATCAGATGAGAGTCAGAGATGATGATATTTCCAAGACTGCATTTCGTACTCGTTATGGGCATTACGAGTTTCTAGTTATGCCATTCGGATTGACGAATGCGCCAGCGGTGTTCATGAATCTGATGAACCGAGTCTTCCGAGATTTTCTGGATCAGTTTGTGGTGGTTTTCATTGACGATATCTTGATCTATTCTCATAGTGTGGAAGAGCATGTCCAGCACTTGAGGATTGTGTTGCAGATTCTTCGCGAGAAGCAATTGTATGCTAAGCTGAGTAAGTGCGAGTTCTGGATTGATCGTGTAGTATTCCTTGGTCATGTGATTTCCAAGGAAGGAATTTCTGTGGATCCCAGCAAGATTGAGGCAGTGCTAAATTGGTCACGACCTACGACGGTGGCTGAGATCCGTAGTTTTCTAGGTCTAGCAGGGTATTATCGTCGCTTCATCGTGAATTTCTCCCAGGTAGCTAGACCTTTGACGCAACTTACTCGGAAGGATGTTCCATTTGAGTGGTCATCTGAGTGCGAAGATAGTTTCAGAGAGCTTCGTCGACTTCTGACTTCTGCACCTGTTTTGGCGTTACCGTCAGGATCTGATGGTTTCAGTGTTTACACCGATGCCTCTTCTCAAGGCTTAGGGTGTGTGTTGACGCAAAACGGTCATGTGATTGCTTATGCTTCCAGACAGCTGAAATCTCACGAGGAGAAGTATCCTACTCATGATCTAGAGTTGGCAGCTATTGTGTTCGCGCTGAAGATTTGGCGTCATTACTTGTACGGGGTTAAGTTTGAAATCTTTACTGATCATAAGAGTCTGAAATATCTGTTCACTCAGGCTGAGTTGAACATGAGGCAACGTCGTTGGATGGATTTGCTGAAAGATTATGACTGCGAGATCAAGTACCATCCAGGATCTGCAAATCTCACAGCTGATGCTCTTAGTCGCAAAGTGAGAGTTTCTGCACTTCAGACCAGTGCTATGATTAGTACTATTCAGGATTGTTGTTCGTTGGGATTTAATTTCAAACATCGGAAAGGTATGGAGAGCATTCGTGTTGCTACCATTTTATCTGAGCCAGCCTTGTTCGCTCGGATTCGAGATGCTCAGATGTCTGATCTCAAGACTCAGAGATTAGCTCGGTTAGCGGGTGGAGATAGCGGTTTCCATTATCAGTCTAATGGTCTTCTGTGTTTGTCTAATCGAGTTGTAGTACCAGAAGATGATAATTTGAGGGAGGAGATCTTATCTCATGCTCATCGAAGTAAGTTGAGTATTCATCCAGGAAGTAATAAGATGTATAAAGACTTGAGGACACGATTTTGGTGGAAAGGGATGAAGCGCAGTGTTTATCAGTTTGTTTCCAAGTGTCTTGTTTGTCAACAGGTTAAGGCAGAGCACCGTCGACCTGGAGGATTATTGTTGAATCTACCTATTCCTGAATGGAAGTGGGAGCATATCGCGATGGATTTCATTACTCACTTGCCATTATCGTCGAGGAATAGTGACGCTATTTGGGTAGTGGTGGATCGACTCACCAAGTCTGCTCATTTTCTGTCTTATAACCGGGATTTCACTTTCGATCGTATGGCTCGATTGTACATTCAGGAGATTGTACGTTTGCATGGAGTGCCTGTCAGTATTGTCAGTGACAGAGATCCTCGTTTTACCTCACGGTTTTGGGGTAGTTTCCAGTCAGTTTTGGGTACTACACTGAGTCTGAGTACTGCTTATCATCCGGAGACTGACGGTCAGTCAGAGAGGACTATCCGTACGCTTGAGGATATGTTGCGAGCCTGTGTTATGGATTTCGGACCCGCTTGGCAGGATCATTTGCCTTTGATTGAGTTCGCGTACAACAACAGCTACCATCGTAGTATTGGTATGGCACCATTTGAGGCGTTGTATGGGCGACGTTGTCGTACTCCTTTATTCTGGGACGAAGTTGGTGAACGACATGTTGAGGGACCGGAGTTAGTCCAGCAGGCTATTGATAAAGTTGCAGTAATCAAGAAGAGGATTAAGATTGCCCAGGATCGACAGGCTAGTTATGCGAACACCAAGCGGCGACCTCTTTATTTTCAGCCAGGTGAGAAAGTGTTTCTCCGAGTTTCGCCTTTTCGCAGGATTTTGAGATTTGGTCTCAAGGGTAAGCTATCTCCGAGATTCATTGGTCCTTTTGAGATTCTAGAATGTGTGGGAGATTTAGCTTACAGGTTAGCATTACCTCCGTATTTGTCCGGTATTCATGATGTGTTCCACGTATCTTTGTTGAGACGATACGTAGCAGATGAGTCTCACATCTTGCATCCCTCTGAAGTTCAACTTGAATCAGATTTGTCTTACGTGGAGCGACCAGTTCAGATTCTCGATCGCAAAGACAAGGTGTTGCGGAATAAGATCATTCCTCTTGTCTTAGTACAGTGGCAGCGAAGAGGCACTGAAGAAGCCACTTGGGAGTTAGAGAGTCGTATGCGTTCAGAACATCCAGAGCTCTTTTGAGTTTTGCTTTGTATATGTTTGTGTTTTCAATTGTAATCGGGATATCAGTTGTATTCAACAACAATTGAGATATAATAGCGATGTTGTTATTTCGTTTTGTTCATTCTCTAAGCCTGATTTCGAGGACGAAATCTTTTAAGGGGGGGAGAATGTAGTAGCCCGAATGCCGAATTGGGTAATTAACGGATTAATGGTGATTAATCATGATCGGAAGGTCCGAAGATGGTTCGGAAGCACCGAAGAGTTCGGAAGGTCCGAAGTGAGATCGGAGGATCCGATCATTAGGTGTCAAGAGTTGATCGACACGTGGGAGTTCGGACGTTCCGAAGTGTAGGTTCGGTGGATCCGATCATGAGGTGTCAAGAGCAGCTGGACACGTAGCGTTCGGACGTTCCGAAGTGGTGTTCGGAGGATCCGAACATGGCCTATAAATAGTGGTCGGATTTCCTCATTTTGACTCGCCAATTCAGAGAGTTCCATAGCATTTCAGTCGTTTCTGACAGGTTCTAGTCTTGTTCCGAGATTTGGGCACTAGCGGGGAGCTGCTGGTCTTGTAGCAGAGCTGTGCTCTAGTTGGGAGCTAGCGGCATCAGCGGGCTAGCGACGGACGAAGGTTTGGAATTTTATCAGTATTTATCTCAGGATTATCTAGTTAAGTCTGGTAGATAAGTTTAGTGATGGTTTTCACTTGATGAATAGGCTTGGATTAGACCTGTTGTCTGGTTGTTCCAGTAGATTAGGATTGCTGTGATAGAGGTACGAAAGTACTATCCGAGATATCCTGGTTGAGTATACATTCATATATGTGTTGCATGATTATGTGGTGCATTGATATATGTCATATGATGCATGCTATTATGTCACGTTTATTACTGCACGTTGCATTTCATGTTGAGCCGTATCTCCTTCGAGATAGCCTTTGCTGTTGAGCTGTATCTCTTTCGAGATAAGCTATATCTTGGGGCCGCTCAGCCCTGTCTTGTGGACGCATGGACACCGAGAGTACACAGTGGCCGACGGGTCGGGAGGGCTTCGGTGGTCCGGGACATTTTAGGTCCACGTCTGTCTTGTAGTGGATGCAGTGACCCAGAGGTTGGACCGCGCGGCACTATCCACTTGGCGCCTCTAGACTGAGCATTGTTGAGATCCTTTTGTGATTCCTGTTTCTTGACTACCCCGGTATCATGATCATAGCATGTGCATTTCATATAGGTCTGTATACTCATACTTTTGTACTGGGCGTTCTTATCGCTCACGTCCTCGGTTTTGTTTATCTTGGGCACCTCATTCCCTCGGGGCAGGTCTCAGGTTGGATGGTTCCGGAGGAGCAGGAGGAGGACGTTGAGTAGCCGGTTGGTTTAGTTTCGGTATCATTTGATTCGATATGGTTGTACCAGATATTCTTTACCTTATTTTGAGTTGTTCTAGAGTTAGTTTGGGTTGTATAACTATCATTTGTTAGTTGTTTCCGCTATTATCTCTGATTAGTAATTATTAAGTTAATTGCATGCTTAGTTTTCAATTAGTAGGTGATTCTGGAACGGGTCACTACAATCGCATACATTCATTTCAGAACAATTTGCATTATTGCATTCTTTGCCTGTTGAGTCATTGTTGGATGTCGTGTCGATTACTTCTCCGTTAGGAAGTGGATTGATATCGGTGACTACGGTTAGACATTGCATCTTACAATTTGTGGGTCATGAAATTGATCTAGATTGCATAGTACTTGGGTTAGATGATTTTGATTGCATTGTTGGAATTGATATGTTAACAAAGTACAGGGCCACCGTGGATTGTTTCCACAAGATTTTCAGATTCAGACCAGAAATGGCAGAAGAGTGGAAATTCTACGGAAAGGGTTCCAGATCTCGGATTCCCTTGATTTCGGATTTGACTATGAATAAGTTGTTGCAGAAAGGAGCAGATGGGTTCCTTGTGTATGCTGTAGATGTACAGAAATCTAGCCAGACATTGGTAGATTTGCCAGTAGTACGAGAATTTGCAGATGTGTTTCTAGAGGAGATTCCAGGGTTACCTCCAGTGCGAGAGGTAGATTTTAGTATTGATCTTATTCCAGGTACCACTCCTATTTTGAGAGCTCCGTATAGGATGGCACCGATAGAGTTGAAAGAATTGAAGGCACAGTTGGAAGATCTGCTAGCCAAGGGATATATCAGACCTAGTGTATCTCCTTGGGGAGCTCCAGTACTTTTTGTGCGAAAGAAAGATGGATCGATGCGGTTGTGTATCGATTACAGGCAACTGAATAAGGCCACGATAAAGAATAAATATCCATTGCCTAGGATCGATGATTTATTTGATCAGTTGCAGGGATCCTCTGTTTATTCTAAGATTGATTTGCGATCCGGATATCATCAGCTCAGAGTTAGAGATGTAGACATACCGAAGACAGCATTTCGAACCAGGTATGGGCATTACGAATTTATTGTCATGCCTTTTGGGTTAACAAATGCTCCGGCGGTATTTATGGGCTTGATGAATCGAATCTTTCAGAGATATTTGGATGATTTTGTGATTGTCTTTATCGATGATATTCTGGTGTATTCTAAGAACAGGAATGAGCATGCAGAACATCTCAGAAATGTGTTGTAGACACTGAGAAATGAGAGATTGTATGCCAAATTGTCAAAGTGTGAATTTTGGTTGAATCGAGTTGTCTTTTTGGGACATATCATATCTGGAGATGGTATTTCTGTAGATCCGAGTAAAGTGGAAGCTGTGATCAGTTGGTCGAGACCGACTTCTGTGCCAGAAATACGCAGTTTCATGGGTCTAGCAGGATACTATAGACGATTCATCCAAGATTTCTCCCGAATTGCGAAGCCAATTACACAATTGACACAGAAGAATGCGCCATTCCTATGGTCTGAGGAGTGTGAGTCTAGCTTTCTAGAATTGAAAAAGAGGCTGACCAGTGCACCTGTCTTGATGATTCCTTCAGGTACGGGTGATTTCGTTGTATATTGTGATGCCTCTCACAGAGGTTTGGGATGTGTTCTTATGCAGCGAGGTCATGTGGTCGCATATGCCTCAAGATAGTTGAAGACTCACGAGACTCGATACCCCATTCATGATCTTGAATTGGTGGCTATAGTATTTGCACTAAAGATCTGGCGTCATTATCTTTATGGCGAGAAATTTGAGATCTATTCAGACCATAAAAGCCTAAAATACTTGTTTTCTCAGTCGGAGTTGAACATGAGGCAGCGTAGATGGCTTGATCTGTTAAAAGACTTTGATTGTGAGATCAAATATTATCCAGGGAAGTCAAATGCAGCAGCCGACGCCTTAAGTCGAAAGGTTTGCTCCTTATCCTTATCAACGATAGGTGTTACAAAGCTAGTTGAAAACTGCTGTCTGTCTGGATTAGAATTTGATACATATAGTAGGCAACTACGACTTGCTGCTATTCAAGTTGAGCCTGATTTAATCATGAGGATCAAAGAAGCTCACGAACCGATCAGAATGTACAAAGATCGATTCAAATGGTCAGATCAGGGCATTTGTCAGAAAGAGGTACGTGACATGTGCTGTATGTCAATAATCGTCTTGTCGTGCCAGAT